>NW_026045102.1:5000-17500 GCF_943734845.2 Anopheles funestus | reverse complement strand
TTCTGGAGGTCCCGAGGATTACCAATTGGGCTGTCATACTGAGCTCATATATTGGAGATCGATAATGCACACTTCTTACACGACTGACCAGTCGACAGCGCTGCCTTCCTATTATGCGTGTGTAAACCGATGTTGGGCTGCTCAACATCTTTCATGGTTACATCACTTGCACCAGAACCCACGGTGCCGATTTGGTAATATGTTGTACATTTACTCTCAAGATGTACGCTTCGGCCCCTTATTCAGGGGCTCAAGCTATTACCAGCAAGAACAATCCTCATCCAGACTTGAACTCGAAACACCCGCAGGCGAACGGTTTAACTAATAAGTGCACCAGTCTTGAATCCATGCGTCGGTGGAAACAATGCCGGCGTGTTGCATGTATTAGCTCTGAACTTAGCGAGTGATTGCCTTGCAGCTGTCATACTGAGCGTAGAGCGTGATTATCGCTCACTTGAACCATGTTGAATGGCTCTTTGGTGTAGGGTAAGGCACCAATTTGTTGGGGCGTAACGGTCACCACCAACTTAAGACTTGCTTATAGGTATTTCAACGTTTTCAACTCTTAAATCGACCGTGTTTCATTATCATCTCTTCTTCTTATTAAATGCATAGAGTTCGTTCCATTGGGTAGTTCGCGTGGCGAACGGTTTGATGCAGCCCCCCGGGGGGGACCACGGCACTTTACACCGGGCATGGTGTATGCGCAACCTACAGATCACCAATATATTTGTGATCGATAATGCACACTTCTTACACGACTGACCAGTCGACAGCGCTGCCTTCCTATTATGCGTGTGTAAACCGATGTTGGGCTGCTCAACATCTTTCACGGTTACATCACTTGCACCCGAACCCATGGTGCCGATTTGGTAATATGTTGTACATGGTCTCAAGATGTACGCTTCGACCCCTTATTCAGGGGCTCAAGCTATTACCAGCAAGATCAATCCTCATCCAGACTTGAACTCGAAACACCCGGAGGCGAACGGTTTAACTAATAAGTGCACCAGTCTTGAATCCATGCGTCGGTGGAAACAATGCCGGCGTGTTGCATGTATTAGCTCTGAACTTAGCGAGTGATTGCCTTGTAGCTGTCGAACTGAGCGTAGAATGTGATTATCGCTCACTTGAAAGGGTCAAGCCCTTTCGAGTCGTCCGGTTTTTACGCCAGACGACTCGGTTCACCATCTTTCGGGAAGGGACCGTCTCGGTCGCAAGCTGCTCCGGTCCCCAAACAACCTGCGACAAATGATAGGAAATGCCGACATCAATACGTGTTCAGTTTGGTTTATCGCTCATAGGTCTTTTTGACCATCGATCCCTGATTATAACTCTCAATTAAACAGTCAGGAGAGTAAGGCATGCCCATCGATATCTCATCGACAGGCGATACCGCAAGAACGGCCAACGACACATCAGGTGATCGATTATTGCTACGACTTTTGCTTAATCGTTTCCACTCCTTAGAGAAAGAAACCCCCGGGGACCGTCTCGGTCGCAAGCTGCTCCGGTCCCTAAACAACCTGCGACAAATGATAGGAAATGCCGACATCAATATGTGTTCAGTTTGGTTTATCGCTCATTGGTCTGTTTGACCATCGATCCCTGATTAAACTCTCAGTAATCCAGTCGGGAGAGTAAGGCATGCCCATCGATATCTCATCGACAGGCGATACCGCTTGAACGGCCAACGACACATCAGAGGATCGTATCTTGCTACAACTTTTGCTTAATCGTTTCTTCTCCTTGGAGAAAGAAACCCCCGGGGACCGTCTCGGCCGCAAGCTGCTCCGGTCCCTAAACAACCTGCGGCATCAAATGATAGGAAAAGCCGACATCAATACGTGTTCAGTTTGGTTTATCGCTCATTGGTCTTGTTTGACCATCGATCCCTGATTAATACTCTCAATTAGAAGGTCGGTAGAGTAAGGCATGCCCATCGATATCTCATCGACAGGCGATACCGCATGAACGGCCAACGACACATCAGAGGATCGTATCTTGCTACAACTCTTGCTTAATAGTTTCCACTCCTTGGAGAAAGAAACCCCCGGGGACCGTCTCGGCCGCAAGTTGCTCCGGTCCCTAAACAACCTGCGGCATCAAATGATAGGAAAAGCCGACATCAATACGTGTTCAGTTTGGTTTATCGCTCATAGGTCTGTTTGACCATCGATCCTAGAATTCAACTTTCGAGTAAGGCATGCCCGTCGATATCTCATCGATAGGCGATACCGGTAGAACGGCCAACGACACACATCTAGGATCGCATTTACTCTTCCTTGGATGGATAACCAATACCCTAGGACCGTTTCATCGCGAGCTGCTCCGGTCCTCAAACAACTCGCGAACCACCGATAGGATGATATTAGGAATGGCCGACTTTCATCCTTTAACTCTCAGTTCTGCTTACCAAAACATAGGTACTTGGACCTTAAAGACCACTATATGTTCCCCGATCGGGGGCAATCGGAACGTCTATCCATCATCAACATCGTTTCACTCATTCCGAACCACCAAATTGGACAGACAGTACCATATTCACCAACCGATTGCTTCAACTTCGCAAACTGTATGGTAAGTTCTACTAATTTCACATCTTACCATCGACTAATAGTGCATAAATCCACTTGGAAATCACTTTTCCTTGGTCCTCGGACCTTCTACGACAACGTCCAACAAATATCCGAAGTCGTTTCCCAACTTAGACCAAGCATTTCGTATCTTTACTTCTAATCGATTTTTTCTCTCATAATTGACGATCAAAATCTAAAAACCACATTTTGAGCCAGAAGCAGTCGTCCGATCGTCCTGGGGGTAGTCTCAATCGATTTAGAAGGGCCCAATTCATAAAGATACGTACTCAGTCAAATTCATGCTTCTGGCTCACCTACCCCCTATATAGAAAACGAAAGCGTACAGGCGTGGAAAACGTGCCATTTTTCTCCATCACGGACTTTTTTTTTCTCGTTGCACCGACTCTAGTAAAAAAGTGAAATTTTTTACTAGTTACCAACTTTTGCAAATTATCATCGGATATCACTTTTCATGGTCTATAGTAAGTTCTTATCACGTTTTAGTAGTTTTTGAAAAAAAAATTTTTTTGAACTTTTCAAAATTTTTCAAAACAAAGTTTTTGTAGGCGGTTTTGTGTATGGAGGGTTACTAGTCTCGGGGTCACTGTTTGACCAAAAAACCACTATATATCATTCGAAAGGTAATTTCAAGGGCTACAAAAAATTGTTCTACGACACCCCCTTCCGACGTCTAGTATTCGAGTTATTGGCCAAAAACCATTACTTGAGCGATTTTTCGTTCAGGGTACCCGACTCTAGTAAAAAAGTGAAATTTTTCTCGATTGACCAAGTGTTGCAAATGACCATCGGATTTCACTTTTTATGGTCTATAGTGAGTTCTGATCACGATTTGGTACTTTTTGAAAAAATTTTTTTGACGCACTTTTCAAAATTTTGCAAAACCAAAACTTTTTAGGCGGTTTTGTGTATGGAGGGTTACTAGTCTCGGGGTCACTTTTTGACCAAAAAACCACTATATATCATTCGAAAGGTAATTTCAAGGGCTACAAAAAATTGTTCTACGGCACCCCCCTCCGACGTCTAGTATTCGAGTTATTGGCCAAAAACCGCAACTATAGCGGTTTTTCGTACAGGGTACCCGACTCTAGTAAAATGATGCGATTTTTACTAGTCTAGGAACTTTTTGGTCAAAAAATCAAGTATATGTCATTCGATAGATAATTTCAAGGGCTACCAAAAATTGTTCCACGACACCCCCCTGCGACGTCTAGTATTCGAGTTATTAGCCAAAAACCGCAACTTAAGCGGTTTTTCGTCCAGGGTACCCGACTCTAGTAAAATGATGCGATTTTTACTAGTCTAGGGAACTTTTTGGCCAAAAATCAAGTATATGTCATTCGATAGATAATTTCAAGGGCTACCAAAAATTGTTCCACGACACCCCCCTGCGACGTCTAGTATTCGAGTTATTAGCCAAAAACCGCAATTATAGCGGTTTTTCGTCCAGGGTACCCGACTCTAGTAAAATGATGCGATTTTTACTAGTCTAGGGAACTTTTTGGCCAAAAATCAAGTATATGTCATTCGATAGATAATTTCAAGGGCAACCAAAAATTGTTCCACGACACCCCCCTGCGACGTCTAGTATTCGAGTTATTAGCCAAAAACCGCAATTATAGCGGTTTTTCGTCCAGGGTACCCGACTCTAGTAAAATGATGCGATTTTTACTAGTCTAGGGAACTTTTTGGCCAAAAATCAAGTATATGTCATTCGATAGATAATTTCAAGGGCTACCAAAAATTGTTCCATGACACCCCCCTGCGACGTCTAGTATTCGAGTTATGGGCCAAAAACCATTCATACTTGAGCATTTTGCTCATTTTGCCTGTACGGGTACCGGGGACTAGTAAAATCAGGCCAATTTTACTAGAGTAGGGGTCCTTTTTGGTCAAAAAAACAACTTTTGCTCGTTCGATAGGGAATCGATAGGGCAACAAAAAATCGTTCTACGACCCCCCCTTCCGATGTCTAGTATTCGAGTTATGGGCCAAAAACAGTTTATAGCTAATTTTTCACTCGATTTTTCACCAAGTATCGCACATTACTCCGGTTCTATACATTGGATCGTCAATCTTTAAGATTTTATGGGTAGCTCCAACTGTTTGCTACATTTCATCCATACATCACCAACCGATTCAATGTCTGTGCTAGAAGTTATTAGAGGAATAAAAAAATTTACCCTTGGCTTTGGACCGTACAATTTTACCCATTTTTGGCCCATATTTGCCCCATAGCTCCGCCGGTATCCAAGATATGGCCACACTTTCTTCTGGCCATGGGTAGATGGCACTTGTGGCTAGATTTCTTCCATGCACCACTAATCGCTACCATGTCTGTGGCCGGAGCTATTCGACGAACAACCATCGCATTTACCTAGGTACTTTTTCGGATTTTTGGTCCAACTTGCACCATTTTTGGCCCATATTTGCCCCATAGCTCCGCCGGTATCCAAGATATGGCCACACTTTCTTCTGGCCATGGGTAGATGGCACTTGTGGCTAGATTTCTTCCATGCACCACTAATCGCTACCATGTCTGTGGCCGGAGCTATTCGACGAACAACCATCGCATTTACCTAGGTACTTTTTCGGATTTTTGGTCCAACTTGCACCATTTTTGGCCCATATTTGCCCCATAGCTCCGCCGGTATCCAAGATATGGCCACACTTTCTTCTGGCCATGGGTAGATGGCACTTGTGGCTAGATTTCTTCCATGCACCACTAATCGCTACCATGTCTGTGGCCGGAGCTATTCGACGAACAACCATCGCATTTACCTAGGTACTTTTTCGGATTTTTGGTCCAACTTGCACCATTTTTGGCCCATATTTGCCCCATAGCTCCGCCGGTATCCAAGATATGGCCACACTTTCTTCTGGCCATGGGTAGATGGCACTTGTGGCTAGATTTCTTCCATGCACCACTAATCGCTACCATGTCTGTGGCCGGAGCTATTCACGAAAGCGCCTCGCGCACTTGGTCGGATTTTTGGTCCAACTTGCACCATTTTTGGCCCATATTTGCCCCATAGCTCCGCCGGTATCCAAGATATGGCCACACTTTCTTCTGGCCATGGGTAGATGGCACTTGTGGCTAGATTTCTTCCATGCACCACTAATCGCTACCATGTCTGTGGCCGGAGCTATTCGACGAACAACCATCGCATTTACCTAGGTACTTTTTCGGATTTTTGGTCCAACTTGCACCATTTTTGGCCCATATTTGCCCCATAGCTCCGCCGGTATCCAAGATAGCGCCACACTTTCTTCTGGCCATGGGTAGATGGCACTTGTGGCTAGATTTCTTCCATGCACCACTAATCGCTACCATGTCTGTGGCCGGAGCTATTCACGAAAGCGCCTCGCGCACTTGGTCGGATTTTTGGTCCAACTTGCACCATTTTTGGCCCATATTTGCCCCATAGCTCCGCCGGTATCCAAGATATGGCCACACTTTCTTCTGGCCATGGGTAGATGGCACTTGTGGCTAGATTTCTTCCATGCACCACTAATCGCTACCATGTCTGTGGCCGGAGCTATTCGACGAACAACCATCGCATTTACCTAGGTACTTTTTCGGATTTTTGGTCCAACTTGCACCATTTTTGGCCCATATTTGCCCCATAGCTCCGCCGGTATCCAAGATATGGCCACACTTTCTTCTGGCCATGGGTAGATGGCACTTGTGGCTAGATTTCTTCCATGCACCACTAATCGCTACCATGTCTGTGGCCGGAGCTATTCACGAAAGCGCCTCGCGCACTTGGTCGGATTTTTGGTCCAACTTGCACCATTTTTGGCCCATATTTGCCCCATAGCTCCGCCGGTATCCAAGATATGGCCACACTTTCTTCTGGCCATGGGTAGATGGCACTTGTGGCTAGATTTCTTCCATGCACCACTAATCGCTAACATGTCTCTGGCCGGAGCTATTCGACGAACAACCATCGCATTCACCTTCTCGTTGCACTTCTTCGGGAATTTGGTGCAACCAAGTTTTCACTATAACTTGGTCATTTTCCGTCCATCGGACATGCGGTTTTGGGTGTCGATACTTGACACCGCGCGCTACAATATGTTCCTCCACGACCATGTGGTCCGATGCTTCCAACAGGAGCTATTCGAGGAGTACCGATTTTTCACCATTAAAAATGCTCAATTTTGCACCAACTTTTGCCTATAACTCAGGCTGTATCGATCGGATCTTCAATCTTGAAAAAGTTTTGGATAGGTGGCACCAAATGCTACATTTCGTTCTTCCACGTCAACTTTGTCCGATGTCTAGCAAAAAAGTTATTCGCGAACCAAGTCCAGAACCCATGCAATGGCTGCCCTCATTGCATACATCACGGCGGTTAACTCTCGTTACTCTATACCGTGGACTTGGTACTTTTTCAGGCATTCGTTGCTACTTCTCGGTTCATGATATTCGTTTACGGTCTTCACTAGGGCATTTGGTGCTCCTTATCGGTTCATGATATTCGTTTACGGTCTTCACTAGGGCATTTGGTGCTCCTTATCGGTTCATGATATTCGTTTACGGTCTTCACTAGGGCATTTGGTGCTCCTTCTCGGTTCATGATATTCGTTTACGGTCTTCACTAGGGCATTTGGTGCTCCTTATCGGTTCATGATATTCGTTTACGGTCTTCACTAGGGCATTTGGTGCTCCTTATCGGTTCATGATATTCGTTTACGGTCTTCACTAGGGCATTTGGTGCTCCTTATCGGTTCATGATATTCGTTTACGGTCTTCACTAGGGCATTTGGTGCTCCTTATCGGTTCATGATATTCGTTTACGGTCTTCACTAGGGCATTTGGTGCTCCTTCTCGGTTCATGATATTCGTTTACGGTCTTCACTAGGGCATTTGGTGCTCCTTCTCGGTTCATGATATTCGTTTACGGTCTTCACTAGGGCATTTGGTACTGGGCTTCCCACTTTCTACTGATCGATCCATACTCACTTGCGTGCACCTAGCCTAGGAAGGTTTCCTATGGCTTCCCATCTTTCTACTGATCGATCCATACTCACTTGCGTGCACCTAGCCTAGGAAGGTTTCCTATGGCTTCCCATCTTTCTACTGATCGATCCATACTCACTTGCGTGCACCTAGCCTAGGAAGGTTTCCTATGGCTTCCCATCTTTCTACTGATCGATCCATACTCACTTGCGTGCACCTAGCCTAGGAAGGTTTCCTATGGCTTCCCATCTTTCTACTGATCGATCCATACTCACTTGCGTGCACCTAGCCTAGGAAGGTTTCCCTTCGGCTTCCCATCTTTCTACTGATCGATCCATACTCACTTGCGTGCACCTAGCCTAGGAAGGTTTCCTATGGCTTCCCATCTTTCTACTGATCGATCCATACTCACTTGCGTGCACCTAGCCTAGGAAGGTTTCCTATGGCTTCCCATCTTTCTACTGATCGATCCATACTCACTTGCGTGCACCTAGCCTAGGAAGGTTTCCTTGGGCTTCCCATCTTTCTACTGATCGATCCATACTCACTTGCGTGCACCTAGCCTAGGAAGGTTTCCTATGGCTTCCCATCTTTCTACTGATCGATCCATACTCACTTGCGTGCACCTAGCCTAGGAAGGTTTCCTTGGGCTTCCCATCTTTCTACTGATCGATCCATACTCACTTGCGTGCACCTAGCCTAGGAAGGTTTCCTTGGGCTTCCCATCTTTCTACTGATCGATCCATACTCACTTGCGTGCACCTAGCCTAGGAAGGTTTCCTATGGCTTCCCATCTTTCTACTGATCGATCCATACTCACTTGCGTGCACCTAGCCTAGGAAGGTTTCCTATGGCTTCCCATCTTTCTACTGATCGATCCATACTCACTTGCGTGCACCTAGCCTAGGAAGGTTTCCTATGGCTTCCCATCTTTCTACTGATCGATCCATACTCACTTGCGTGCACCTAGCCTAGGAAGGTTTCCTATGGCTTCCCATCTTTCTACTGATCGATCCATACTCACTTGCGTGCACCTAGCCTAGGAAGGTTTCCTATGGCTTCCCATCTTTCTACTGATCGATCCATACTCACTTGCGTGCACCTAGCCTAGGAAGGTTTCCCTACGGCTTCCCATCTTTCTACTGATCGATCCATACTCACTTGCGTGCACCTAGCCTAGGAAGGTTTCCTATGGCTTCCCATCTTTCTACTGATCGATCCATACTCACTTGCGTGCACCTAGCCTAGGAAGGTTTCCCTTCGGCTTCCCATCTTTCTACTGATCGATCCATACTCACTTGCGTGCACCTAGCCTAGGAAGGTTTCCTATGGCTTCCCATCTTTCTACTGATCGATCCATACTCACTTGCGTGCACCTAGCCTAGGAAGGTTTCCTATGGCTTCCCATCTTTCTACTGATCGATCCATACTCACTTGCGTGCACCTAGCCTAGGAAGGTTTCCTTGGGCTTCCCATCTTTCTACTGATCGATCCATACTCACTTGCGTGCACCTAGCCTAGGAAGGTTTCCTATGGCTTCCCATCTTTCTACTGATCGATCCATACTCACTTGCGTGCACCTAGCCTAGGAAGGTTTCCTTGGGCTTCCCATCTTTCTACTGATCGATCCATACTCACTTGCGTGCACCTAGCCTAGGAAGGTTTCCTTGGGCTTCCCATCTTTCTACTGATCGATCCATACTCACTTGCGTGCACCTAGCCTAGGAAGGTTTCCTATGGCTTCCCATCTTTCTACTGATCGATCCATACTCACTTGCGTGCACCTAGCCTAGGAAGGTTTCCTATGGCTTCCCATCTTTCTACTGATCGATCCATACTCACTTGCGTGCACCTAGCCTAGGAAGGTTTCCTATGGCTTCCCATCTTTCTACTGATCGATCCATACTCACTTGCGTGCACCTAGCCTAGGAAGGTTTCCTATGGCTTCCCATCTTTCTACTGATCGATCCATACTCACTTGCGTGCACCTAGCCTAGGAAGGTTTCCTATGGCTTCCCATCTTTCTACTGATCGATCCATACTCACTTGCGTGCACCTAGCCTAGGAAGGTTTCCCTTCGGCTTCCCATCTTTCTACTGATCGATCCATACTCACTTGCGTGCACCTAGCCTAGGAAGGTTTCCTATGGCTTCCCATCTTTCTACTGATCGATCCATACTCACTTGCGTGCACCTAGCCTAGGAAGGTTTCCTATGGCTTCCCATCTTTCTACTGATCGATCCATACTCACTTGCGTGCACCTAGCCTAGGAAGGTTTCCTTGGGCTTCCCATCTTTCTACTGATCGATCCATACTCACTTGCGTGCACCTAGCCTAGGAAGGTTTCCTATGGCTTCCCATCTTTCTACTGATCGATCCATACTCACTTGCGTGCACCTAGCCTAGGAAGGTTTCCTTGGGCTTCCCATCTTTCTACTGATCGATCCATACTCACTTGCGTGCACCTAGCCTAGGAAGGTTTCCTTGGGCTTCCCATCTTTCTACTGATCGATCCATACTCACTTGCGTGCACCTAGCCTAGGAAGGTTTCCTATGGCTTCCCATCTTTCTACTGATCGATCCATACTCACTTGCGTGCACCTAGCCTAGGAAGGTTTCCTATGGCTTCCCATCTTTCTACTGATCGATCCATACTCACTTGCGTGCACCTAGCCTAGGAAGGTTTCCTTGGGCTTCCCATCTTTCTACTGATCGATCCATACTCACTTGCGTGCACCTAGCCTAGGAAGGTTTCCTTGGGCTTCCCATCTTTCTACTGATCGATCCATACTCACTTGCGTGCACCTAGCCTAGGAAGGTTTCCTATGGCTTCCCATCTTTCTACTGATCGATCCATACTCACTTGCGTGCACCTAGCCTAGGAAGGTTTCCTATGGCTTCCCATCTTTCTACTGATCGATCCATACTCACTTGCGTGCACCTAGCCTAGGAAGGTTTCCTATGGCTTCCCATCTTTCTACTGATCGATCCATACTCACTTGCGTGCACCTAGCCTAGGAAGGTTTCCTATGGCTTCCCATCTTTCTACTGATCGATCCATACTCACTTGCGTGCACCTAGCCTAGGAAGGTTTCCTATGGCTTCCCACTTTCTACTGATCGATCCATACTCACTTGCGTGCACCTAGCCTAGGAAGGTTTCCTATGGCTTCCCATCTTTCTACTGATCGATCCATACTCACTTGCGTGCACCTAGCCTAGGAAGGTTTCCTTGGGCTTCCCATCTTTCTACTGATCGATCCATACTCACTTGCGTGCACCTAGCCTAGGAAGGTTTCCTATGGCTTCCCATCTTTCTACTGATCGATCCATACTCACTTGCGTGCACCTAGCCTAGGAAGGTTTCCTTGGGCTTCCCATCTTTCTACTGATCGATCCATACTCACTTGCGTGCACCTAGCCTAGGAAGGTTTCCTATGGCTTCCCATCTTTCTACTGATCGATCCATACTCACTTGCGTGCACCTAGCCTAGGAAGGTTTCCTTGGGCTTCCCATCTTTCTACTGATCGATCCATACTCACTTGCGTGCACCTAGCCTAGGAAGGTTTCCTATGGCTTCCCATCTTTCTACTGATCGATCCATACTCACTTGCGTGCACCTAGCCTAGGAAGGTTTCCTTGGGCTTCCCATCTTTCTACTGATCGATCCATACTCACTTGCGTGCACCTAGCCTAGGAAGGTTTCCCTTTGGTACCGACTTCCATCTACGCACTCGATATAACCTAGGTACTTGGTACCGATGATGGTTAACACTCAAGCATTTCTTGCATCCTGCGTGCAAGGTACCAATTTTCACTTCTCAGGTGCGTTTATGAGCCCGCATTAATCCAATATCGCTCTGATGGCCTTTCTTATTATTTCATCCGATAGCCCTTGCCAAAAGCTACCAAAAGTTCCTCCACGGCCATGTGCTCCGACGCTTAGTTTAGGAAATATTCGAAAAAATTCAAAATAGGAAGCATTTTCTTATTGGAAAATCACCTTAAATCGATGGCCATTTTTTGGGCAAAAACTTTAACGTCTTCCCGACTTTGCGGGAATTGCGAATTTTAGGCACCCAGAGAAAATCTTTTACTTTAAGGGGGCGGCCGCGAAGTTGCCCAAAGTCTCGGACACAAAAATTCTCAAGTTCCCCACTCTAGTAAATCGCCCTATGAGTATCTCCTGGCCCGCGAGCTCTGCGAGCGGGCCAGCTTCGGCGATTTTTGCCTTTTCGCCTAGGCGGTTCTTCTACGAAATTGGTCCACAGCTTTTGCTCAGAAAGCTAGCATTTGTTGCAACAGTTAGGTGCTTGGTACCACATTTTGGTATCCATTTGGGCATTTGTTGCAACTACTCGGTACTTTGGCCATACATTTCGCTCTACTCGGGCCTCTTTGGTGCTACTTGTCGGTACTTTTGGCCAACTTAGGCCAATTGGGTGCAACTTGTGGGTACTCTGTGGGTACTTTAGGGCATATTGTGTCTTTCGGGTGAACCTTCGCAATACTTCATGGGTACTGATGGCCAACTTAGGAACATTCAGTGCAACCTTTGGGCCTAAGGAAATTTGTCCAACTCTTTGGACTTAGAAAATTTTCTGGACTTAGAAAATTTTCTGGACTTGTAAAAATTTTCAAATGTTCAATTTGGCCCACATTTCGCTCTACTCGGGCCTCTATGGTGCTTCTTGTCGGTACTTTTGGCCATGTTAGGCCCACTCGGTGCTATTTGTGGGTACTCTATCGGTACTTTTGGCCAACTTAGGCCAATTGGGTGCTGCTTATGGGTACTCTATCGGTACTTTTGGCCAACTTAGGCCAATTGGGTGCTATTTGTGGGTACTCTATCGGTACTTTTGGCCAACATAGGCCAATTGGGTGCTACTTGTGGGTGCTCTATCGGTACTTTTGGCCAACTTAGGCCAACTGGGTGC
>NW_026045101.1:27500-36372 GCF_943734845.2 Anopheles funestus | reverse complement strand
AAAGTCGGGAAGACGTTAAAGTTTTTGCCCAAAAAATGGCCATCGATTTAAGGTGATTTTCCAATAAGAAAATGCTTCCTATTTTGAATTTTTTCGAATATTTCCTAAACTAAGCGTCGGAGCACATGGCCGTGGAGAAACTTTTGGTAGCTTTTGGCAAGGGCTATCGGATGAAATAATGCGAAAGGCCATCGGAGCGATATTGGATTAATGCGGGCCCATAAACGTACCTAAGAAGTGAAAATTGGTACCTTGCACGCAGGATGCAAGAAATGCTTGAGTGTTAACCAACATCGGTACCAAGTACCTAGGTTATATCGAGTGCGTAGATGGAAGTCGGTACCGAAGGGAAACCTTCCTAGGCTAGGTGCACGCAAGTGAGTATGGATCGATCAGTAGAAAGATGGGAAGCCATAGGAAACCTTCCTAGGCTAGGTGCACGCAAGTGAGTATGGATCGATCAGTAGAAAGATGGGAAGCCCAAGGAAACCTTCCTAGGCTAGGTGCACGCAAGTGAGTATGGATCGATCAGTAGAAAGATGGGAAGCCCAAGGAAACCTTCCTAGGCTAGGTGCACGCAAGTGAGTATGGATCGATCAGTAGAAAGATGGGAAGCCATAGGAAACCTTCCTAGGCTAGGTGCACGCAAGTGAGTATGGATCGATCAGTAGAAAGATGGGAAGCCCAAGGAAACCTTCCTAGGCTAGGTGCACGCAAGTGAGTATGGATCGATCAGTAGAAAGATGGGAAGCCCAAGGAAACCTTCCTAGGCTAGGTGCACGCAAGTGAGTATGGATCGATCAGTAGAAAGATGGGAAGCCATAGGAAACCTTCCTAGGCTAGGTGCACGCAAGTGAGTATGGATCGATCAGTAGAAAGATGGGAAGCCCAAGGAAACCTTCCTAGGCTAGGTGCACGCAAGTGAGTATGGATCGATCAGTAGAAAGATGGGAAGCCCAAGGAAACCTTCCTAGGCTAGGTGCACGCAAGTGAGTATGGATCGATCAGTAGAAAGATGGGAAGCCATAGGAAACCTTCCTAGGCTAGGTGCACGCAAGTGAGTATGGATCGATCAGTAGAAAGTGGGAAGCCCAGTACCAAATGCCCTAGTGAAGACCGTAAACGAATATCATGAACCGAGAAGGAGCACCAAATGCCCTAGTGAAGACCGTAAACGAATATCATGAACCGATAAGGAGCACCAAATGCCCTAGTGAAGACCGTAAACGAATATCAAGAACCGATAAGGAGCACCAAATGCCCTAGTGAAGACCGTAAACGAATATCATGAACCGATAAGGAGCACCAAATGCCCTAGTGAAGACCGTAAACGAATATCATGAACCGATAAGGAGCACCAAATGCCCTAGTGAAGACCGTAAACGAATATCATGAACCGATAAGGAGCACCAAATGCCCTAGTGAAGACCGTAAACGAATATCATGAACCGATAAGGAGCACCAAATGCCCTAGTGAAGACCGTAAACGAATATCATGAACCGATAAGGAGCACCAAATGCCCTAGTGAAGACCGTAAACGAATATCATGAACCGATAAGGAGCACCAAATGCCCTAGTGAAGACCGTAAACGAATATCATGAACCGAGAAGTAGCAACGAATGCCTGAAAATGTACCAAGTCCTCGGTATAGAGTAACGAGAGTTAACCGCCGTGATGTATGCAATGTGGGCAGCCATTGCATGGGTTCTGGACTTGGTTCGCGAATAACTTTTTTGCTAGACATCGGACAAAGTTGACGTGGAAGAACGAAATGTAGCATTTGATGCCACCTATCCAAAACTTTTTCAAGATTGAAGATCCGATCGATACAGCCTGAGTTATAGGCAAAAGTTGGTTCAAAATTGAGCATTTTTAATGGTGAAAAATCGGTAATCCTCGAATAGCTCCTGTTGGAAGCATCGGACCACATGGTCGTGGAGGAACATATTGTAGCGTGCGGTGTCAAGTATCGACACCCAAAACCGCATGTCCGATGGACGGAAAATGACCAAGTTATAGTGAAAACTTGGTTGCACCAAATTCCCGAAGAAGTGCAACGAGAAGGTGAATGCGATGGTTGTTCGTCGAATAGCTCCGGCCACAGACATGGTAGCGATTAGTGGTGCATGGAAGAAATCTAGCCACAAGTGCCATCTACCCATGGCCAGAAGAAAGTGTGGCCATATCTTGGATACCGGCGGAGCTATGGGGCAAATATGGGCCAAAAATGGTGCAAGTTGGACCAAAAATCCGACCAAGTGCGCGAGGCGCTTTCGTGAATAGCTCCGGCCACAGACATGGTAGCGATTAGTGGTGCATGGAAGAAATCTAGCCACAAGTGCCATCTACCCATGGCCAGAAGAAAGTGTGGCCATATCTTGGATACCAGCGGAGCTATGGGGCAAATATGGGCCAAAAATGGTGCAAGTTGGACCAAAAATCCGAAAAAGTACCTAGGTAAATGCGATGGTTGTTCGTCGAATAGCTCCGGCCAGAGACATGGTAGCGATTAGTGGTGCATGGAAGAAATCTAGCCACAAGTGCCATCTACCCATGGCCAGAACAAAGTGTGGCCATATCTTGGATACCGGCGGAGCTATGGGGCAAATACGGGCCAACAATGGTGCCAGGTGGACCAAAAATCCGACCAAGTGCGCGAGGCGCTTTCGTGAATAGCTCCGGCCACAGACATGGTAGCGATTAGTGGTGCATGGAAGAAATCTAGCCACAAGTGCCATCTACCCATGGCCAGAAGAAAGTGTGGCCATATCTTGGATACCGGCGGAGCTATGGGGCAAATATGGGCCAAAAATGGTGCAAGTTGGACCAAAAATCCGAAAAAGTACCTAGGTAAATGCGATGGTTGTTCGTCGAATAGCTCCGGCCACAGACATGGTAGCGATTAGTGGTGCATGGAAGAAATCTAGCCACAAGTGCCATCTACCCATGGCCAGAAGAAAGTGTGGCCATATCTTGGATACCGGCGGAGCTATGGGGCAAATATGGGCCAAAAATGGTGCAAGTTGGACCAAAAATCCGACCAAGTGCGCGAGGCGCTTTCGTGAATAGCTCCGGCCACAGACATGGTAGCGATTAGTGGTGCATGGAAGAAATCTAGCCACAAGTGCCATCTACCCATGGCCAGAAGAAAGTGTGGCGCTATCTTGGATACCGGCGGAGCTATGGGGCAAATATGGGCCAAAAATGGTGAAGTTGGACCAAAAATCCGACCAAGTGCGCGAGGCGCTTTCGTGAATAGCTCCGGCCACAGACATGGTAGCGATTAGTGGTGCATGGAAGAAATCTAGCCACAAGTGCCATCTAGCCATGGCCAGAAGAAAGTGTGGCCATATCTTGGATACCGGCGGAGCTATGGGGCAATTATGGGCCAAAAATGGTGCAAGTTGGACCAAAAATCCGAAAAAGTACCTAGGTAAATGCGATGGTTGTTCGTCGAATAGCTCCGGCCACAGACATGGTAGCGATTAGTGGTGCATGGAAGAAATCTAGCCACAAGTGCCATCTACCCATGGCCAGAAGAAAGTGTGGCCATATCTTGGATACCGGCGGAGCTATGGGGCAAATATGGGCCAAAAATGGTGCAAGTTGGACCAAAAATCCGACCAAGTGCGCGAGGCGCTTTCGTGAATAGCTCCGGCCACAGACATGGTAGCGATTAGTGGTGCATGGAAGAAATCTAGCCACAAGTGCCATCTACCCATGGCCAGAAGAAAGTGTGGCCATATCTTGGATACCGGCGGAGCTATGGGGCAAATATGGGCCAAAAATGGTGCAAGTTGGACCAAAAATCCGAAAAAGTACCTAGGTAAATGCGATGGTTGTTCGTCGAATAGCTCCGGCCAGAGACATGGTAGCGATTAGTGGTGCATGGAAGAAATCTAGCCACAAGTGCCATCTACCCATGGCCAGAACAAAGTGTGGCCATATCTTGGATACCGGCGGAGCTATGGGGCAAATACGGGCCAACAATGGTGCCAGGTGGACCAAAAATCCGACCAAGTGCGCGAGGCGCTTTCGTGAATAGCTCCGGCCACAGACATGGTAGCGATTAGTGGTGCATGGAAGAAATCTAGCCACAAGTGCCATCTACCCATGGCCAGAAGAAAGTGTGGCCATATCTTGGATACCGGCGGAGCTATGGGGCAAATATGGGCCAAAAATGGTGCAAGTTGGACCAAAAATCCGAAAAAGTACCTAGGTAAATGCGATGGTTGTTCGTCGAATAGCTCCGGCCACAGACATGGTAGCGATTAGTGGTGCATGGAAGAAATCTAGCCACAAGTGCCATCTACCCATGGCCAGAAGAAAGTGTGGCCATATCTTGGATACCGGCGGAGCTATGGGGCAAATATGGGCCAAAAATGGTGCAAGTTGGACCAAAAATCCGACCAAGTGCGCGAGGCGCTTTCGTGAATAGCTCCGGCCACAGACATGGTAGCGATTAGTGGTGCATGGAAGAAATCTAGCCACAAGTGCCATCTACCCATGGCCAGAAGAAAGTGTGGCGCTATCTTGGATACCGGCGGAGCTATGGGGCAAATATGGGCCAAAAATGGTGAAGTTGGACCAAAAATCCGACCAAGTGCGCGAGGCGCTTTCGTGAATAGCTCCGGCCACAGACATGGTAGCGATTAGTGGTGCATGGAAGAAATCTAGCCACAAGTGCCATCTAGCCATGGCCAGAAGAAAGTGTGGCCATATCTTGGATACCGGCGGAGCTATGGGGCAAATATGGGCCAAAAATGGTGCAAGTTGGACCAAAAATCCGAAAAAGTACCTAGGTAAATGCGATGGTTGTTCGTCGAATAGCTCCGGCCACAGACATGGTAGCGATTAGTGGTGCATGGAAGAAATCTAGCCACAAGTGCCATCTACCCATGGCCAGAAGAAAGTGTGGCCATATCTTGGATACCGGCGGAGCTATGGGGCAAATATGGGCCAAAAATGGTGCAAGTTGGACCAAAAATCCGAAAAAGTACCTAGGTAAATGCGATGGTTGTTCGTCGAATAGCTCCGGCCACAGACATGGTAGCGATTAGTGGTGCATGGAAGAAATCTAGCCACAAGTGCCATCTACCCATGGCCAGAAGAAAGTGTGGCGCTATCTTGGATACCGGCGGAGCTATGGGGCAAATATGGGCCAAAAATGGTGCCAGGTGGACCAAAAATCCGACCAAGTGCGCAAGGCGCTTTCGTGAATAGCTCCGGCCACAGACATGGTAGCGATTAGTGGTGCATGGAAGAAATCTAGCCACAAGTGCCATCTACCCATGGCCAGAAGAAAGTGTGGCCATATCTTGGATACCGGCGGAGCTATGGGGCAAATATGGGCCAAAAATGGGTAAAATTGTACGGTCCAAAGCCAAGGGTAAATTTTTTTATTCCTCTAATAACTTCTAGCACAGACATTGAATCGGTTGGTGATGTATGGATGAAATGTAGCAAACAGTTGGAACTACCCATAAAATCTTAAAGATTGACGATCCAATGTATAGAACCGGAGTAATGTGCGATACTTGGTGAAAAATCGAGTGAAAAATTAGCTATAAACTGTTTTTGGCCCATAACTCGAATACTAGACATCGGAAGGGGGGGTCGTAGAACGATTTTTTGTTGCCCTATCGATTCCCTATCGAACGAGCAAAAGTTGTTTTTTTGACCAAAAAGGACCCCTACTCTAGTAAAATTGGCCTGATTTTACTAGTCCCCGGTACCCGTACAGGCAAAATGAGCAAAATGCTCAAGTATGAATGGTTTTTGGCCCATAACTCGAATACTAGACGTCGCAGGGGGGTGTCATGGAACAATTTTTGGTAGCCCTTGAAATTATCTATCGAATGACATATACTTGATTTTTGGCCAAAAAGTTCCCTAGACTAGTAAAAATCGCATCATTTTACTAGAGTCGGGTACCCTGGACGAAAAACCGCTATAATTGCGGTTTTTGGCTAATAACTCGAATACTAGACGTCGCAGGGGGGTGTCGTGGAACAATTTTTGGTAGCCCTTGAAATTATCTATCGAATGACATATACTTGATTTTTGGCCAAAAAGTTCCCTAGACTAGTAAAAATCGCATCATTTTACTAGAGTCGGGTACCCTGGACGAAAAACCGCTATAATTGCGGTTTTTGGCTAATAACTCGAATACTAGACGTCGGAGGGGGGTGTCGTGGAACAATTTTTGGTAGCCCTTGAAATTATCTATCGAATGACATATACTTGATTTTTGGCCAAAAAGTTCCCTAGACTAGTAAAAATCGCATCATTTTACTAGAGTCGGGTACCCTGGACGAAAAACCGCTTAAGTTGCGGTTTTTGGCTAATAACTCGAATACTAGACGTCGCAGGGGGGTGTCGTGGAACAATTTTTGGTAGCCCTTGAAATTATCTATCGAATGACATATACTTGATTTTTTGACCAAAAAGTTCCTAGACTAGTAAAAATCGCATCATTTTACTAGAGTCGGGTACCCTGTACGAAAAACCGCTATAGTTGCGGTTTTTGGCCAATAACTCGAATACTAGACGTCGGAGGGGGGTGCCGTAGAACAATTTTTTGTAGCCCTTGAAATTACCTTTCGAATGATATATAGTGGTTTTTTGGTCAAACAGTGACCCCGAGACTAGTAACCCTCCATACACAAAACCGCCTAAAAAGTTTTGGTTTTGCAAAATTTTGAAAAGTGCGTCAAAAAAATTTTTTCAAAAAGTACCAAATCGTGATCAGAACTCACTATAGACCATAAAAAGTGAAATCCGATGGTCATTTGCAACACTTGGTCAATCGAGAAAAATTTCACTTTTTTACTAGAGTCGGGTACCCTGAACGAAAAATCGCTCAAGTGATGGTTTTTGGCCAATAACTCGAATACTAGACGTCGGAGGGGGGTGCCGTAGAACAATTTTTTGTAGCCCTTGAAATTACCTTTCGAATGATATATAGTGGTTTTTTGGTCAAACAGTGACCCCGAGACTAGTAACCCTCCATACACAAAACCGCCTACAAAAACTTTGTTTTGAAAAATTTTGAAAAGTTCAAAAAAATTTTTTTTTCAAAAACTACTAAAACGTGATAAGAACTTACTATAGACCATAAAAAGTGATATCCGATGATAATTTGCAAAAGTTGGTAACTAGTAAAAAATTTCACTTTTTTACTAGAGTCGGTGCAACGAGAAAAAAAAAGTCCGTGATGGAGAAAAATGGCACGTTTTCCACGCCTGTACGCTTTCGTTTACTATATAGGGGGTAGGTGAGCCAGAAGCATGATTTTGACTGAGTATGTATCTTTATGAATTGGACCCTTCTAAATCGATTGAGACTACCCCCAGGACGATCGGACGACTGCTTCTGGCTCAAAATGTGGTTTTTAGATTTTGATCGTCAATTATGCGAGAAAAAATCGATTAGAAGTAAAGATACGAAATGCTTGGTCTAAGTTGGGAAACGACTTCGGATATTTGTTGGACGTTGTCGTAGAAGGTCCGAGGACCAAGGAAAAGTGATTTCCAAGTGGATTTATGCACTATTAGTCGATGGTAAGATGTGAAATTAGTAGAACTTACCATACAGTTTGCGAAGTTGAAGCAATCGGTTGGTGAATATGGTACTGTCTGTCCAATTTGGTGGTTCGGAATGAGTGAAACGATGTTGATGATGGATAGACGTTCCGATTGCCCCCGATCGGGGAACATATAGTGGTCTTTAAGGTCCAAGTACCTATGTTTTGGTAAGCAGAACTGAGAGTTAAAGGATGAAAGTCGGCCATTCCTAATATCATCCTATCGGTGGTTCGCGAGTTGTTTGAGGACCGGAGCAGCTCGCGATGAAACGGTCCTAGGGTATTGGTTATCCATCCAAGGAAGAGTAAATGCGATCCTAGATGTGTGTCGTTGGCCGTTCTACCGGTATCGCCTATCGATGAGATATCGACGGGCATGCCTTACTCGAAAGTTGAATTCTAGGATCGATGGTCAAACAGACCTATGAGCGATAAACCAAACTGAACACGTATTGATGTCGGCTTTTCCTATCATTTGATGCCGCAGGTTGTTTAGGGACCGGAGCAACTTGCGGCCGAGACGGTCCCCGGGGGTTTCTTTCTCCAAGGAGTGGAAACTATTAAGCAAGAGTTGTAGCAAGATACGATCCTCTGATGTGTCGTTGGCCGTTCATGCGGTATCGCCTGTCGATGAGATATCGATGGGCATGCCTTACTCTACCGACCTTCTAATTGAGAGTATTAATCAGGGATCGATGGTCAAACAAGACCAATGAGCGATAAACCAAACTGAACACGTATTGATGTCGGCTTTTCCTATCATTTGATGCCGCAGGTTGTTTAGGGACCGGAGCAGCTTGCGGCCGAGACGGTCCCCGGGGGTTTCTTTCTCCAAGGAGTGGAAACTATTAAGCAAGAGTTGTAGCAAGATACGATCCTCTGATGTGTCGTTGGCCGTTCAAGCGGTATCGCCTGTCGATGAGATATCGATGGGCATGCCTTACTCTCCCGACTGGATTACTGAGAGTTTAATCAGGGATCGATGGTCAAACAGACCAATGAGCGATAAACCAAACTGAACACATATTGATGTCGGCATTTCCTATCATTTGTCGCAGGTTGTTTAGGGACCGGAGCAGCTTGCGACCGAGACGGTCCCCGGGGGTTTCTTTCTCTAAGGAGTGGAAACGATTAAGCAAAAGTCGTAGCAATAATCGATCACCTGATGTGTCGTTGGCCGTTCTTGCGGTATCGCCTGTCGATGAGATATCGATGGGCATGCCTTACTCTCCTGACTGTTTAATTGAGAGTTATAATCAGGGATCGATGGTCAAAAAGACCTATG
>NW_026045101.1:2500-15000 GCF_943734845.2 Anopheles funestus | reverse complement strand
GGTTGCACTGAATGTTCCTAAGTTGGCCATCAGTACCCATGAAGTATCGCGAAGGTTCACCCGAAAGACACAATATGCCCTAAAGTACCCACAGAGTACCCACAAGTTGCACCCAATTGGCCTAAGTTGGCCAAAAGTACCGACAAGTAGCACCATAGAGGCCCGAGTAGAGCGAAATGTGGGCCAAAGTACCGAGTAGTTGCAACAAATGCCCAAATGGATACCAAAATGTGGTACCAAGCACCTAACTGTTGCAACAAATGCTAGCTTTCTGAGCAAAAGCTGTGGACCAATTTCGTAGAAGAACCGCCTAGGCGAAAAGGCAAAAATCGCCGAAGCTGGCCCGCTCGCAGAGCTCGCGGGCCAGGAGATACTCATAGGGCGATTTACTAGAGTGGGGAACTTGAGAATTTTTGTGTCCGAGACTTTGGGCAACTTCGCGGCCGCCCCCTTAAAGTAAAAGATTTTCTCTGGGTGCCTAAAATTCGCAATTCCCGCAAAGTCGGGAAGACGTTAAAGTTTTTGCCCAAAAAATGGCCATCGATTTAAGGTGATTTTCCAATAAGAAAATGCTTCCTATTTTGAATTTTTTCGAATATTTCCTAAACTAAGCGTCGGAGCACATGGCCGTGGAGAAACTTTTGGTAGCTTTTGGCAAGGGCTATCGGATGAAATAATGCGAAAGGCCATCGGAGCGATATTGGATTAATGCGGGCCCATAAACGTACCTAAGAAGTGAAAATTGGTACCTTGCACGCAGGATGCAAGAAATGCTTGAGTGTTAACCAACATCGGTACCAAGTACCTAGGTTATATCGAGTGCGTAGATGGAAGTCGGTACCGAAGGGAAACCTTCCTAGGCTAGGTGCACGCAAGTGAGTATGGATCGATCAGTAGAAAGATGGGAAGCCATAGGAAACCTTCCTAGGCTAGGTGCACGCAAGTGAGTATGGATCGATCAGTAGAAAGATGGGAAGCCCAAGGAAACCTTCCTAGGCTAGGTGCACGCAAGTGAGTATGGATCGATCAGTAGAAAGATGGGAAGCCCAAGGAAACCTTCCTAGGCTAGGTGCACGCAAGTGAGTATGGATCGATCAGTAGAAAGATGGGAAGCCATAGGAAACCTTCCTAGGCTAGGTGCACGCAAGTGAGTATGGATCGATCAGTAGAAAGATGGGAAGCCCAAGGAAACCTTCCTAGGCTAGGTGCACGCAAGTGAGTATGGATCGATCAGTAGAAAGATGGGAAGCCCAAGGAAACCTTCCTAGGCTAGGTGCACGCAAGTGAGTATGGATCGATCAGTAGAAAGATGGGAAGCCATAGGAAACCTTCCTAGGCTAGGTGCACGCAAGTGAGTATGGATCGATCAGTAGAAAGATGGGAAGCCCAAGGAAACCTTCCTAGGCTAGGTGCACGCAAGTGAGTATGGATCGATCAGTAGAAAGATGGGAAGCCCAAGGAAACCTTCCTAGGCTAGGTGCACGCAAGTGAGTATGGATCGATCAGTAGAAAGATGGGAAGCCATAGGAAACCTTCCTAGGCTAGGTGCACGCAAGTGAGTATGGATCGATCAGTAGAAAGTGGGAAGCCCAGTACCAAATGCCCTAGTGAAGACCGTAAACGAATATCATGAACCGATAAGGAGCACCAAATGCCCTAGTGAAGACCGTAAACGAATATCATGAACCGAGAAGGAGCACCAAATGCCCTAGTGAAGACCGTAAACGAATATCAAGAACCGATAAGGAGCACCAAATGCCCTAGTGAAGACCGTAAACGAATATCATGAACCGATAAGGAGCACCAAATGCCCTAGTGAAGACCGTAAACGAATATCATGAACCGATAAGGAGCACCAAATGCCCTAGTGAAGACCGTAAACGAATATCATGAACCGATAAGGAGCACCAAATGCCCTAGTGAAGACCGTAAACGAATATCATGAACCGATAAGGAGCACCAAATGCCCTAGTGAAGACCGTAAACGAATATCATGAACCGATAAGGAGCACCAAATGCCCTAGTGAAGACCGTAAACGAATATCATGAACCGATAAGGAGCACCAAATGCCCTAGTGAAGACCGTAAACGAATATCATGAACCGAGAAGTAGCAACGAATGCCTGAAAATGTACCAAGTCCTCGGTATAGAGTAACGAGAGTTAACCGCCGTGATGTATGCAATGTGGGCAGCCATTGCATGGGTTCTGGACTTGGTTCGCGAATAACTTTTTTGCTAGACATCGGACAAAGTTGACGTGGAAGAACGAAATGTAGCATTTGATGCCACCTATCCAAAACTTTTTCAAGATTGAAGATCCGATCGATACAGCCTGAGTTATAGGCAAAAGTTGGTTCAAAATTGAGCATTTTTAATGGTGAAAAATCGGTAATCCTCGAATAGCTCCTGTTGGAAGCATCGGACCACATGGTCGTGGAGGAACATATTGTAGCGTGCGGTGTCAAGTATCGACACCCAAAACCGCATGTCCGATGGACGGAAAATGACCAAGTTATAGTGAAAACTTGGTTGCACCAAATTCCCGAAGAAGTGCAACGAGAAGGTGAATGCGATGGTTGTTCGTCGAATAGCTCCGGCCACAGACATGGTAGCGATTAGTGGTGCATGGAAGAAATCTAGCCACAAGTGCCATCTACCCATGGCCAGAAGAAAGTGTGGCCATATCTTGGATACCGGCGGAGCTATGGGGCAAATATGGGCCAAAAATGGTGCAAGTTGGACCAAAAATCCGACCAAGTGCGCGAGGCGCTTTCGTGAATAGCTCCGGCCACAGACATGGTAGCGATTAGTGGTGCATGGAAGAAATCTAGCCACAAGTGCCATCTACCCATGGCCAGAAGAAAGTGTGGCCATATCTTGGATACCAGCGGAGCTATGGGGCAAATATGGGCCAAAAATGGTGCAAGTTGGACCAAAAATCCGAAAAAGTACCTAGGTAAATGCGATGGTTGTTCGTCGAATAGCTCCGGCCAGAGACATGGTAGCGATTAGTGGTGCATGGAAGAAATCTAGCCACAAGTGCCATCTACCCATGGCCAGAACAAAGTGTGGCCATATCTTGGATACCGGCGGAGCTATGGGGCAAATACGGGCCAACAATGGTGCAAGGTGGACCAAAAATCCGACCAAGTGCGCGAGGCGCTTTCGTGAATAGCTCCGGCCACAGACATGGTAGCGATTAGTGGTGCATGGAAGAAATCTAGCCACAAGTGCCATCTACCCATGGCCAGAAGAAAGTGTGGCCATATCTTGGATACCGGCGGAGCTATGGGGCAAATATGGGCCAAAAATGGTGCAAGTTGGACCAAAAATCCGAAAAAGTACCTAGGTAAATGCGATGGTTGTTCGTCGAATAGCTCCGGCCACAGACATGGTAGCGATTAGTGGTGCATGGAAGAAATCTAGCCACAAGTGCCATCTACCCATGGCCAGAAGAAAGTGTGGCCATATCTTGGATACCGGCGGAGCTATGGGGCAAATATGGGCCAAAAATGGTGCAAGTTGGACCAAAAATCCGACCAAGTGCGCGAGGCGCTTTCGTGAATAGCTCCGGCCACAGACATGGTAGCGATTAGTGGTGCATGGAAGAAATCTAGCCACAAGTGCCATCTACCCATGGCCAGAAGAAAGTGTGGCGCTATCTTGGATACCGGCGGAGCTATGGGGCAAATATGGGCCAAAAATGGTGAAGTTGGACCAAAAATCCGACCAAGTGCGCGAGGCGCTTTCGTGAATAGCTCCGGCCACAGACATGGTAGCGATTAGTGGTGCATGGAAGAAATCTAGCCACAAGTGCCATCTAGCCATGGCCAGAAGAAAGTGTGGCCATATCTTGGATACCGGCGGAGCTATGGGGCAAATATGGGCCAAAAATGGTGCAAGTTGGACCAAAAATCCGAAAAAGTACCTAGGTAAATGCGATGGTTGTTCGTCGAATAGCTCCGGCCACAGACATGGTAGCGATTAGTGGTGCATGGAAGAAATCTAGCCACAAGTGCCATCTACCCATGGCCAGAAGAAAGTGTGGCCATATCTTGGATACCGGCGGAGCTATGGGGCAAATATGGGCCAAAAATGGTGCAAGTTGGACCAAAAATCCGACCAAGTGCGCGAGGCGCTTTCGTGAATAGCTCCGGCCACAGACATGGTAGCGATTAGTGGTGCATGGAAGAAATCTAGCCACAAGTGCCATCTACCCATGGCCAGAAGAAAGTGTGGCCATATCTTGGATACCGGCGGAGCTATGGGGCAAATATGGGCCAAAAATGGTGCAAGTTGGACCAAAAATCCGAAAAAGTACCTAGGTAAATGCGATGGTTGTTCGTCGAATAGCTCCGGCCAGAGACATGGTAGCGATTAGTGGTGCATGGAAGAAATCTAGCCACAAGTGCCATCTACCCATGGCCAGAACAAAGTGTGGCCATATCTTGGATACCGGCGGAGCTATGGGGCAAATACGGGCCAACAATGGTGCCAGGTGGACCAAAAATCCGACCAAGTGCGCGAGGCGCTTTCGTGAATAGCTCCGGCCACAGACATGGTAGCGATTAGTGGTGCATGGAAGAAATCTAGCCACAAGTGCCATCTACCCATGGCCAGAAGAAAGTGTGGCCATATCTTGGATACCGGCGGAGCTATGGGGCAAATATGGGCCAAAAATGGTGCAAGTTGGACCAAAAATCCGAAAAAGTACCTAGGTAAATGCGATGGTTGTTCGTCGAATAGCTCCGGCCACAGACATGGTAGCGATTAGTGGTGCATGGAAGAAATCTAGCCACAAGTGCCATCTACCCATGGCCAGAAGAAAGTGTGGCCATATCTTGGATACCGGCGGAGCTATGGGGCAAATATGGGCCAAAAATGGTGCAAGTTGGACCAAAAATCCGACCAAGTGCGCGAGGCGCTTTCGTGAATAGCTCCGGCCACAGACATGGTAGCGATTAGTGGTGCATGGAAGAAATCTAGCCACAAGTGCCATCTACCCATGGCCAGAAGAAAGTGTGGCGCTATCTTGGATACCGGCGGAGCTATGGGGCAAATATGGGCCAAAAATGGTGAAGTTGGACCAAAAATCCGACCAAGTGCGCGAGGCGCTTTCGTGAATAGCTCCGGCCACAGACATGGTAGCGATTAGTGGTGCATGGAAGAAATCTAGCCACAAGTGCCATCTAGCCATGGCCAGAAGAAAGTGTGGCCATATCTTGGATACCGGCGGAGCTATGGGGCAAATATGGGCCAAAAATGGTGCAAGTTGGACCAAAAATCCGAAAAAGTACCTAGGTAAATGCGATGGTTGTTCGTCGAATAGCTCCGGCCACAGACATGGTAGCGATTAGTGGTGCATGGAAGAAATCTAGCCACAAGTGCCATCTACCCATGGCCAGAAGAAAGTGTGGCCATATCTTGGATACCGGCGGAGCTATGGGGCAAATATGGGCCAAAAATGGTGCAAGTTGGACCAAAAATCCGAAAAAGTACCTAGGTAAATGCGATGGTTGTTCGTCGAATAGCTCCGGCCACAGACATGGTAGCGATTAGTGGTGCATGGAAGAAATCTAGCCACAAGTGCCATCTACCCATGGCCAGAAGAAAGTGTGGCGCTATCTTGGATACCGGCGGAGCTATGGGGCAAATATGGGCCAAAAATGGTGCCAGGTGGACCAAAAATCCGACCAAGTGCGCAAGGCGCTTTCGTGAATAGCTCCGGCCACAGACATGGTAGCGATTAGTGGTGCATGGAAGAAATCTAGCCACAAGTGCCATCTACCCATGGCCAGAAGAAAGTGTGGCCATATCTTGGATACCGGCGGAGCTATGGGGCAAATATGGGCCAAAAATGGGTAAAATTGTACGGTCCAAAGCCAAGGGTAAATTTTTTTATTCCTCTAATAACTTCTAGCACAGACATTGAATCGGTTGGTGATGTATGGATGAAATGTAGCAAACAGTTGGAACTACCCATAAAATCTTAAAGATTGACGATCCAATGTATAGAACCGGAGTAATGTGCGATACTTGGTGAAAAATCGAGTGAAAAATTAGCTATAAACTGTTTTTGGCCCATAACTCGAATACTAGACATCGGAAGGGGGGGTCGTAGAACGATTTTTTGTTGCCCTATCGATTCCCTATCGAACGAGCAAAAGTTGTTTTTTTTGACCAAAAAGGACCCCTACTCTAGTAAAATTGGCCTGATTTTACTAGTCCCCGGTACCCGTACAGGCAAAATGAGCAAAATGCTCAAGTATGAAAGGGTTTTTGGCCCATAACTCGAATACTAGACGTCGCAGGGGGGGTGTCATGGAACAATTTTTGGTAGCCCTTGAAATTATCTATCGAATGACATATACTTGATTTTTGGCCAAAAGTTCCCTAGACTAGTAAAAATCGCATCATTTTACTAGAGTCGGGTACCCTGGACGAAAAACCGCTATAATTGCGGTTTTTGGCTAATAACTCGAATACTAGACGTCGCAGGGGGGTGTCGTGGAACAATTTTTGGTAGCCCTTGAAATTATCTATCGAATGACATATACTTGATTTTTTGGCCAAAAAGTTCCCTAGACTAGTAAAAATCGCATCATTTTACTAGAGTCGGGTACCCTGGACGAAAAACCGCTATAATTGCGGTTTTTGGCTAATAACTCGAATACTAGACGTCGGAGGGGGGTGTCGTGGAACAATTTTTGGTAGCCCTTGAAATTATCTATCGAATGACATATACTTGATTTTTGGCCAAAAAGTTCCCTAGACTAGTAAAAATCGCATCATTTTACTAGAGTCGGGTACCCTGGACGAAAAACCGCTTAAGTTGCGGTTTTTTGGCTAATAACTCGAATACTAGACGTCGCAGGGGGGTGTCGTGGAACAATTTTTGGTAGCCCTTGAAATTATCTATCGAATGACATATACTTGATTTTTTGACCAAAAAGTTCCTAGACTAGTAAAAAATCGCATCATTTTACTAGAGTCGGGTACCCTGTACGAAAAACCGCTATAGTTGCGGTTTTTGGCCAATAACTCGAATACTAGACGTCGGAGGGGGGTGCCGTAGAACAATTTTTTGTAGCCCTTGAAATTACCTTTCGAATGATATATAGTGGTTTTTTTGGTCAAACAGTGACCCCGAGACTAGTAACCCTCCATACACAAAACCGCCTAAAAAGTTTTGGTTTTGCAAAATTTTGAAAAGTGCGTCAAAAAAATTTTTTCAAAAAGTACCAAATCGTGATCAGAACTCACTATAGACCATAAAAAGTGAAATCCGATGGTCATTTGCAACACTTGGTCCAATCGAGAAAAATTTCACTTTTTTACTAGAGTCGGGGTACCCTGAACGAAAAATCGCTCAAGTGATGGTTTTTGGCCAATAACTCGAATACTAGACGTCGGAGGGGGGGTGCCGTAGAACAATTTTTTGTAGCCCTTGAAATTACCTTTCGAATGATATATAGTGGTTTTTTGGTCAACAGTGACCCCTAACCCTCCATACACAAAACCGCCTACAAAAACTTTGTTTTGAAAAATTTTGAAAAGTTCAAAAAAATTTTTTTTTCAAAAACTACTAAAACGTGATAAGAACTTACTATAGACCATAAAAAGTGATATCCGATGATAATTTGCAAAAGTTGGTAACTAGTAAAAAATTTCACTTTTTTACTAGAGTCGGTGCAACGAGAAAAAAAAAGTCCGTGATGGAGAAAAATGGCACGTTTTCCACGCCTGTACGCTTTCGTTTACTATATAGGGGGTAGGTGAGCCAGAAGCATGATTTTGACTGAGTATGTATCTTTATGAATTGGACCCTTCTAAATCGATTGAGACTACCCCCCAGGACGATCGGACGACTGCTTCTGGCTCAAAATGTGGTTTTTAGATTTTGATCGTCAATTATGCGAGAAAAAATCGATTAGAAGTAAAGATACGAAATGCTTGGTCTAAGTTGGGAAACGACTTCGGATATTTGTTGGACGTTGTCGTAGAAGGTCCGAGGACCAAGGAAAAGTGATTTCCAAGTGGATTTATGCACTATTAGTCGATGGTAAGATGTGAAATTAGTAGAACTTACCATACAGTTTGCGAAGTTGAAGCAATCGGTTGGTGAATATGGTACTGTCTGTCCAATTTGGTGGTTCGGAATGAGTGAAACGATGTTGATGATGGATAGACGTTCCGATTGCCCCCGATCGGGGAACATATAGTGGTCTTTAAGGTCCAAGTACCTATGTTTTGGTAAGCAGAACTGAGAGTTAAAGGATGAAAGTCGGCCATTCCTAATATCATCCTATCGGTGGTTCGCGAGTTGTTTGAGGACCGGAGCAGCTCGCGATGAAACGGTCCTAGGGTATTGGTTATCCATCCAAGGAAGAGTAAATGCGATCCTAGATGTGTGTCGTTGGCCGTTCTACCGGTATCGCCTATCGATGAGATATCGACGGGCATGCCTTACTCGAAAGTTGAATTCTAGGATCGATGGTCAAACAGACCTATGAGCGATAAACCAAACTGAACACGTATTGATGTCGGCTTTTCCTATCATTTGATGCCGCAGGTTGTTTAGGGACCGGAGCAACTTGCGGCCGAGACGGTCCCCGGGGGTTTCTTTCTCCAAGGAGTGGAAACTATTAAGCAAGAGTTGTAGCAAGATACGATCCTCTGATGTGTCGTTGGCCGTTCATGCGGTATCGCCTGTCGATGAGATATCGATGGGCATGCCTTACTCTACCGACCTTCTAATTGAGAGTATTAATCAGGGATCGATGGTCAAACAAGACCAATGAGCGATAAACCAAACTGAACACGTATTGATGTCGGCTTTTCCTATCATTTGATGCCGCAGGTTGTTTAGGGACCGGAGCAGCTTGCGGCCGAGACGGTCCCCGGGGGTTTCTTTCTCCAAGGAGTGGAAACTATTAAGCAAGAGTTGTAGCAAGATACGATCCTCTGATGTGTCGTTGGCCGTTCAAGCGGTATCGCCTGTCGATGAGATATCGATGGGCATGCCTTACTCTCCCGACTGGATTACTGAGAGTTTAATCAGGGATCGATGGTCAAACAGACCAATGAGCGATAAACCAAACTGAACACATATTGATGTCGGCATTTCCTATCATTTGTCGCAGGTTGTTTAGGGACCGGAGCAGCTTGCGACCGAGACGGTCCCCGGGGGTTTCTTTCTCTAAGGAGTGGAAACGATTAAGCAAAAGTCGTAGCAATAATCGATCACCTGATGTGTCGTTGGCCGTTCTTGCGGTATCGCCTGTCGATGAGATATCGATGGGGCATGCCTTACTCTCCTGACTGTTTAATTGAGAGTTATAATCAGGGATCGATGGTCAAAAAGACCTATGAGCGATAAACCAAACTGAACACGTATTGATGTCGGCATTTCCTATCATTTGTCGCAGGTTGTTTGGGGACCGGAGCAGCTTGCGACCGAGACGGTCCCTTCCCGAAAGATGGTGAACCGAGTCGTCTGGCGTAAAAACCGGACGACTCGAAAGGGCTTGACCCTTTCAAGTGAGCGATAATCACATTCTACGCTCAGTTCGACAGCTACAAGGCAATCACTCGCTATGTTCAGAGCTAATACATGCAACATGCCGGCATTGTTTCCACCGACGCATGGATTCAAGACTGGTGCACTTATTAGTTAAACCGTTCGCCTCCGGGTGTTTCGAGTTCAAGTCTGGATGAGGATTGATCTTGCTGGTAATAGCTTGAGCCCCTGAATAAGGGGTCGAAGCGTACATCTTGAGACCATGTACAACATATTACCAAATCGGCACCATGGGTTCGGGTGCAAGTGATGTAACCGTGAAAGATGTTGAGCAGCCCAACATCGGTTTACACACGCATAATAGGAAGGCAGCGCTGTCGACTGGTCAGTCGTGTAAGAAGTGTGCATTATCGATCACAAATATATTGGTGATCTGTAGGTTGCGCATACACCATGCCCGGTGTAAAGTGCCGTGGTCCCCCCCGGGGGGCTGCATCAAACCGTTCGCCCACGCGAACTACCCAATGGAACGAACTCGATGCATTTAATAAGAAGAAGAGATGATAATGAAACACGGTCGATTTAAGAGTTGAAAACGTTGAAATGCCTATAAGCAAGTCTTAAGTTGGTGGTTTCGTTGTGCCCCAACAAATTGGTGCCTTACCCTACACCAAAGAGCCATTCAACATGGTTCAAGTGAGCGATAATCACGCTCTACGCTCAGTTCGACAGCTGCAAGGCAATCACTCGCTAAGTTCAGAGCTAATACATGCAACACGCCGGCATTGTTTCCACCGACGCATGGATTCAAGACTGGTGCACTTATTAGTTAAACCGTTCGCCTCCGGGTGTTTCGAGTTCAAGTCTGGATGAGGATTGTTCTTGCTGGTAATAGCTTGAGCCCCTGAATAAGGGGCCGAAGCGTACATCTTGAGTAAATGTACAACATATTACCAAATCGGCACCGTGGGTTCTGGTGCAAGTGATGTAACCGTGAAAGATGTTGAGCAGCCCAACATCGGTTTACACACGCATAATAGGAAGGCAGCGCTGTCGACTGGTCAGTCGTGTAAGAAGTGTGCATTATCGATCTCCAATATATGAGCTCAGTATGACAGCCCAATTGGTAATCCTCGGGACCTCCAGAAAGGAAGCTGGATGAGGATTACCAAATCGAAAGTTGATAAGTGTAGTGGTACCACTTAGTCAACTTGTATCCCGAAAGATGGTGAACCGAGTCGTCTGGCGTAAAAACCGGACGACTCGAAAGGGCTTGACCCTTTCAAGTGAGCGATAATCACATTCTCTACGCTCAGTTCGACAGCTACAAGGCAATCACTCGCTATGTTCAGAGCTAATACATGCAACATGCCGGCATTGTTTCCACCGACGCATGGATTCAAGACTGGTGCACTTATTAGTTAAACCGTTCGCCTCCGGGTGTTTCGAGTTCAAGTCTGGATGAGGATTGATCTTGCTGGTAATAGCTTGAGCCCCTGAATAAGGGGCCGAAGCGTACATCTTGAGTAAATGTACAACATATTACCAAATCGGCACCGTGGGTTCTGGTGCAAGTGATGTAACCGTGAAAGATGTTGAGCAGCCCAACATCGGTTTACACACGCATAATAGGAAGGCAGCGCTGTCGACTGGTCAGTCGTGTAAGAAGTGTGCATTATCGATCTCCAATATATGAGCTCAGTATGACAGCCCAATTGGTAATCCTCGGGACCTCCAGAAAGGAAGCTGGATGAGGATTACCAAATCGAAAGTTGATAAGTGTAGTGGTACCACTTAGTCAACTTGTATCCCGAAAGATGGTGAACCGAGTCGTCTGGCGTAAAAACCGGACGACTCGAAAGGGCTTGACCCTTTCAAGTGAGCGATAATCACATTCTACGCTCAGTTCGACAGCTACAAGGCAATCACTCGCTATGTTCAGAGCTAATACATGCAACATGCCGGCATTGTTTCCACCGACGCATGGATTCAAGACTGGTGCACTTATTAGTTAAACCGTTCGCCTCCGGGTGTTTCGAGTTCAAGTCTGGATGAGGATTGATCTTGCTGGTAATAGCTTGAGCCCCTGAATAAGGGGTCGAAGCGTACATCTTGAGACCATGTACAACATATTACCAAATCGGCACCATGGGTTCGGGTGCAAGTGATGTAACCGTGAAAGATGTTGAGCAGCCCAACATCGGTTTACACACGCATAATAGGAAGGCAGCGCTGTCGACTGGTCAGTCGTGTAAGAAGTGTGCATTATCGATCACAAATATATTGGTGATCTGTAGGTTGCGCATACACCATGCCCGGTGTAAAGTGCCGTGGTCCCCCCCGGGGGGCTGCATCAAACCGTTCGCCACGCGAACTACCCAATGGAACGAACTCGATGCATTTAATAAGAAGAAGAGATGATAATGAAACACGGTCGATTTAAGAGTTGAAAACGTTGAAATGCCTATAAGCAAGTCTTAAGTTGGTGGTTTCGTTGTGCCCCAACAAATTGGTGCCTTACCCTACACCAAAGAGCCATTCAACATGGTTCAAGTGAGCGATAATCACGCTCTACGCTCAGTATGACAGCTGCAAGGCAATCACTCGCTAAGTTCAGAGCTAATACATGCAACACGCCGGCATTGTTTCCACCGACGCATGGATTCAAGACTGGTGCACTTATTAGTTAAACCGTTCGCCTCCAGGTGTTTCGAGTTCAAGTCTGGATGAGGATTGTTCTTGCTGGTAATAGCTTGAGCCCCTGAATAAGGGGCCGAAGCGTACATCTTGAGAGTAAATGTACAACATATTACCAAATCGGCACCGTGGGTTCTGGTGCAAGTGATGTAACCATGAAAGATGTTGAGCAGCCCAACATCGGTTTACACACGCATAAGGGGTTTATTGTTATCTGTAGGTTGCGCATACACCATACCCGGTGTAAAGTGCCGTGGTCCCCCAGGGGGCTGCATCAAAACG
>NW_026045100.1:25000-36563 GCF_943734845.2 Anopheles funestus | reverse complement strand
AAATCTAGCCACAAGTTGCCATCTACCCATGGCCAGAAGAAAGTGTGGCCATATCTTGGATACCGGCGGAGCTATGGGGCAAATATGGGCCAAAAATGGTGCAAGTTGGACCAAAAATCCGAAAAAGTACCTAGGTAAATGCGATGGTTGTTCGTCGAATAGCTCCGGCCACAGACATGGTAGCGATTAGTGGTGCATGGAAGAAATCTAGCCACAAGTGCCATCTAGCCATGGCCAGAAGAAAGTGTGGCCATATCTTGGATACCGGCGGAGCTATGGGGCAAATATGGGCCAAAAATGGTGCAAGTTGGACCAAAAATCCGACCAAGTGCGCGAGGCGCTTTCGTGAATAGCTCCGGCCACAGACATGGTAGCGATTAGTGGTGCATGGAAGAAATCTAGCCACAAGTGCCATCTACCCATGGCCAGAAGAAAGTGTGGCCATATCTTGGATACCGGCGGAGCTATGGGGCAAATATGGGCCAAAAATGGTGCAAGTTGGACCAAAAATCCGGCCAAGTGCGCGAGGCGCTTTCGTGAATAGCTCGGGCCACAGACATGGTAGCGATTAGTGGTGCATGGAAGAAATCTAGCCACAAGTGCCATCTACCCATGGCCAGAAGAAAGTGTGGCCATATCTTGGATACCGGCGGAGCTATGGGGCAAATATGGGCCAAAAATGGTGCAAGTTGGACCAAAAATCCGAAAAAGTACCTAGGTAAATGCGATGGTTGTTCGTCGAATAGCTCCGGCCACAGACATGGTAGCGATTAGTGGTGCATGGAAGAAATCTAGCCACAAGTGCCATCTACCCATGGCCAGAAGAAAGTGTGGCCATATCTTGGATACCGGCGGAGCTATGGGGCAAATATGGGCCAAAAATGGTGCAAGTTGGACCAAAAATCCGAAAAAGTACCTAGGTAAATGCGCAGGTTGTTCGTCGAATAGCTCCGGCCACAGACATGGTAGCGATTAGTGGTGCATGGAAGAAATCTAGCCACAAGTGCCATCTACCCATGGCCAGAAGAAAGTGTGGCCATATCTTGGATACCGGCGGAGCTATGGGGCAAATATGGGCCAAAAATGGTGCAAGTTGGACCAAAAATCCGACCAAGTGCGCGAGGCGCTTTCGTGAATAGCTCCGGCCACAGACATGGTAGCGATTAGTGGTGCATGGAAGAAATCTAGCCACAAGTGCCATCTACCCATGGCCAGAAGAAAGTGTGGCCATATCTTGGATACCGGCGGAGCTATGGGGCAAATATGGGCCAAAAATGGTGCAAGTTGGACCAAAAATCCGACCAAGTGCGCGAGGCGCTTTCGTGAATAGCTCCGGCCACAGACATGGTAGCGATTAGTGGTGCATGGAAGAAATCTAGCCACAAGTGCCATCTACCCATGGCCAGAAGAAAGTGTGGCCATATCTTGGATACCGGCGGAGCTATGGGGCAAATATGGGCCAAAAATGGTGCAAGTTGGACCAAAAATCCGAAAAAGTACCTAGGTAAATGCGATGGTTGTTCGTCGAATAGCTCCGGCCACAGACATGGTAGCGATTAGTGGTGCATGGAAGAAATCTAGCCACAAGTGCCATCTACCCATGGCCAGAAGAAAGTGTGGCCATATCTTGGATACCGGCGGAGCTATGGGGCAAATATGGGCCAAAAATGGTGCAAGTTGGACCAAAAATCCGAAAAAGTACCTAGGTAAATGCGATGGTTGTTCGTCGAATAGCTCCGGCCACAGACATGGTAGCGATTAGTGGTGCATGGAAGAAATCTAGCCACAAGTGCCATCTACCCATGGCCAGAAGAAAGTGTGGCGCTATCTTGGATACCGGCGGAGCTATGGGGCAAATATGGGCCAAAAATGGTGAAGTTGGACCAAAAATCCGAAAAAGTACCTAGGTAAATGCGATGGTTGTTCGTCGAATAGCTCCGGCCACAGACATGGTAGCGATTAGTGGTGCATGGAAGAAATCTAGCCACAAGTGCCATCTACCCATGGCCAGAAGAAAGTGTGGCGCTATCTTGGATACCGGCGGAGCTATGGGGCAAATATGGGCCAAAAATGGTGAAGTTGGACCAAAAATCCGACCAAGTGCGCGAGGCGCTTTCGTGAATAGCTCCGGCCACAGACATGGTAGCGATTAGTGGTGCATGGAAGAAATCTAGCCACAAGTGCCATCTACCCATGGCCAGAAGAAAGTGTGGCCATATCTTGGATACCGGCGGAGCTATGGTGCAAATATGGGCCAAAAATGGTGAAGTTGGACCAAAAATCCGACCAAGTGCGCGAGGCGCTTTCGTGAATAGCTCCGGCCACAGACATGGTAGCGGTTAGTGGTGCATGGAAGAAATCTAGCCACAAGTGCCATCTAGCCATGGCCAGAAGAAAGTGTGGCGATATCTTGGATACCGGCGGAGCTATGGGGCAAATACGGGCCAAAAATGGGTAAACTTGTACGGTCCAAAGCCAAGGGTAAATTTTTTTATTCCTCTAATAACTTCTAGCACAGACATTGAATCGGTTGGTAATGTATGGATGAAATGCAGCAAACAGTTGGAACTACCCATAAAATCTTAAAGATTGACGATCCAATGTATAGAACCGGAGTAATGTGCGATACTTGGTGTAAAATCGAGTGAAAAATTAACTATAAACTGTTTTTGGCCCATAACTCGAATACTAGACATCGGAAGGGGGGGTCGTAGAACGATTTTTTGTTGCCCTATCGATTCCCTATCGAACGAGCAAAAGTTGTTTTTTTGACCAAAAAGGACCCCTACTCTAGTAAAATTGGCCTGATTTTACTAGTCCCCCGGTACCCGTACAGGCAAAATGAGCAAAATGCTCAAGTATGAATGGTTTTTGGCCCATAACTCGAATACTAGACGTCGCAGGGGGGTGTCATGGAACAATTTTTGGTAGCCCTTGAAATTATCTATCGAATGACATATACTTGATTTTTGGCCAAAAAGTTCCCTAGACTAGTAAAAATCGCATCATTTTACTAGAGTCGGGTACCCTGGACGAAAAACCGCTATAATTGCGGTTTTTGGCTAATAACTCGAATACTAGACGTCGCAGGGGGGTGTCGTGGAACAATTTTTGGTAGCCCTTGAAATTATCTATCGAATGACATATACTTGATTTTTGGCCAAAAAGTTCCCTAGACTAGTAAAAATCGCATCATTTTACTAGAGTCGGGTACCCTGGACGAAAAACCGCTATAATTGCGGTTTTTGGCTAATAACTCGAATACTAGACGTCGCAGGGGGGTGTCGTGGAACAATTTTTTGTAGCCCTTGAAATTATCTATCGAATGACATATACTTGATTTTTGGCCAAAAAGTTCCCTAGACTAGTAAAAATCGCATCATTTTACTAGAGTCGGGTACCCTGGACGAAAAACCGCTATAGTTGCGGTTTTTGGCTAATAACTCTAATACTAGACGTCGGAGGGGGGTGTCGTGGAACAATTTTTGGTAGCCCTTGAAATTATCTATCGAATGACATATACTTGATTTTTGGCCAAAAAGTTCCCTAGACTAGTAAAAATCGCATCATTTTACTAGAGTCGGGTACCCTGGACGAAAAACCGCTTAAGTTGCGGTTTTTGGCTAATAACTCGAATACTAGACGTCGCAGGGGGGTGTCGTGGAACAATTTTTGGTAGCCCTTGAAATTATCTATCGAATGACATATACTTGATTTTTTGACCAAAAAGTTCCTAGACTAGTAAAAATCGCATCATTTTACTAGAGTCGGGTACCCTGTACGAAAAACCGCTATAGTTGCGGTTTTTGGCCAATAACTCGAATACTAGACGTCGGAGGGGGGTGCCGTAGAACAATTTTTTGTAGCCCTTGAAATTACCTTTCGAATGATATATAGTGGTTTTTTGGTCAAACAGTGACCCCGAGACTAGTAACCCTCCATACACAAAACCGCCTAAAAAGTTTTGGTTTTGCAAAATTTTGAAAAGTGCGTCAAAAAAATTTTTTCAAAAAGTACCAAATCGTGATCAGAACTCACTATAGACCATAAAAAGTGAAATCCGATGGTCATTTGCAACACTTGGTCAATCGAGAAAAATTTCACTTTTTTACTAGAGTCGGGTACCCTGAACGAAAAATCGCTCAAGTGATGGTTTTTGGCCAATAACTCGAATACTAGACGTCGGAGGGGGGTGCCGTAGAACAATTTTTTGTAGCCCTTGAAATTACCTTTCGAATGATATATAGTGGTTTTTTGGTCAAACAGTGACCCCGAGACTAGTAACCCTCCATACACAAAACCGCCTACAAAAACTTTGTTTTGAAAAATTTTGAAAAGTTCAAAAAAATTTTTTTTTCAAAAACTACTAAAACGTGATAAGAACTTACTATAGACCATGAAAAGTGATATCCGATGATAATTTGCAAAAGTTGGTAACTAGTAAAAAATTTCACTTTTTTACTAGAGTCGGTGCAACGAGAAAAAAAAAGTCCGTGATGGAGAAAAATGGCACGTTTTCCACGCCTGTACGCTTTCGTTTTCTATATAGGGGGTAGGTGAGCCAGAAGCATGAATTTGACTGAGTACGTATCTTTATGAATTGGGCCCTTCTAAATCGATTGAGACTACCCCCAGGACGATCGGACGACTGCTTCTGGCTCAAAATGTGGTTTTTAGATTTTGATCGTCAATTATGAGAGAAAAAATCGATTAGAAGTAAAGATACGAAATGCTTGGTCTAAGTTGGGAAACGACTTCGGATATTTGTTGGACGTTGTCGTAGAAGGTCCGAGGACCAAGGAAAAGTGATTTCCAAGTGGATTTATGCACTATTAGTCGATGGTAAGATGTGAAATTAGTAGAACTTACCATACAGTTTGCGAAGTTGAAGCAATCGGTTGGTGAATATGGTACTGTCTGTCCAATTTGGTGGTTCGGAATGAGTGAAACGATGTTGATGATGGATAGACGTTCCGATTGCCCCCGATCGGGGAACATATAGTGGTCTTTAAGGTCCAAGTACCTATGTTTTGGTAAGCAGAACTGAGAGTTAAAGGATGAAAGTCGGCCATTCCTAATATCATCCTATCGGTGGTTCGCGAGTTGTTTGAGGACCGGAGCAGCTCGCGATGAAACGGTCCTAGGGTATTGGTTATCCATCCAAGGAAGAGTAAATGCGATCCTAGATGTGTGTCGTTGGCCGTTCTACCGGTATCGCCTATCGATGAGATATCGACGGGCATGCCTTACTCGAAAGTTGAATTCTAGGATCGATGGTCAAACAGACCTATGAGCGATAAACCAAACTGAACACGTATTGATGTCGGCTTTTCCTATCATTTGATGCCGCAGGTTGTTTAGGGACCGGAGCAACTTGCGGCCGAGACGGTCCCCGGGGGTTTCTTTCTCCAAGGAGTGGAAACTATTAAGCAAGAGTTGTAGCAAGATACGATCCTCTGATGTGTCGTTGGCCGTTCATGCGGTATCGCCTGTCGATGAGATATCGATGGGCATGCCTTACTCTACCGACCTTCTAATTGAGAGTATTAATCAGGGATCGATGGTCAAACAAGACCAATGAGCGATAAACCAAACTGAACACGTATTGATGTCGGCATTTCCTATCATTTGTCGCAGGTTGTTTAGGGACCGGAGCAGCTTGCGACCGAGACGGTCCCCGGGGGTTTCTTTCTCCAAGGAGAAGAAACGATTAAGCAAAAGTTGTAGCAAGATACGATCCTCTGATGTGTCGTTGGCCGTTCAAGCGGTATCGCCTGTCGATGAGATATCGATGGGCATGCCTTACTCTCCCGACTGGATTACTGAGAGTTTAATCAGGGATCGATGGTCAAACAGACCAATGAGCGATAAACCAAACTGAACACATATTGATGTCGGCATTTCCTATCATTTGTCGCAGGTTGTTTAGGGACCGGAGCAGCTTGCGACCGAGACGGTCCCCGGGGGTTTCTTTCTCTAAGGAGTGGAAACGATTAAGCAAAAGTCGTAGCAATAATCGATCACCTGATGTGTCGTTGGCCGTTCTTGCGGTATCGCCTGTCGATGAGATATCGATGGGCATGCCTTACTCTCCTGACTGTTTAATTGAGAGTTATAATCAGGGATCGATGGTCAAAAAGACCTATGAGCGATAAACCAAACTGAACACGTATTGATGTCGGCATTTCCTATCATTTGTCGCAGGTTGTTTGGGGACCGGAGCAGCTTGCGACCGAGACGGTCCCTTCCCGAAAGATGGTGAACCGAGTCGTCTGGCGTAAAAACCGGACGACTCGAAAGGGCTTGACCCTTTCAAGTGAGCGATAATCACATTCTACGCTCAGTTCGACAGCTACAAGGCAATCACTCGCTATGTTCAGAGCTAATACATGCAACATGCCGGCATTGTTTCCACCGACGCATGGATTCAAGACTGGTGCACTTATTAGTTAAACCGTTCGCCTCCGGGTGTTTCGAGTTCAAGTCTGGATGAGGATTGTTCTTGCTGGTAATAGCTTGAGCCCCTGAATAAGGGGTCGAAGCGTACATCTTGAGACCATGTACAACATATTACCAAATCGGCACCATGGGTTCGGGTGCAAGTGATGTAACCGTGAAAGATGTTGAGCAGCCCAACATCGGTTTACACACGCATAATAGGAAGGCAGCGCTGTCGACTGGTCAGTCGTGTAAGAAGTGTGCATTATCGATCACAAATATATTGGTGATCTGTAGGTTGCGCATACACCATGCCCGGTGTAAAGTGCCGTGGTCCCCCCCGGGGGGCTGCATCAAACCGTTCGCCACGCGAACTACCCAATGGAACGAACTCGATGCATTTAATAAGAAGAAGAGATGATAATGAAACACGGTCGATTTAAGAGTTGAAAACGTTGAAATGCCTATAAGCAAGTCTTAAGTTGGTGGTGACCGTTACGCCCCAACAAATTGGTGCCTTACCCTACACCAAAGAGCCATTCAACATGGTTCAAGTGAGCGATAATCACGCTCTACGCTCAGTTCGACAGCTGCAAGGCAATCACTCGCTAAGTTCAGAGCTAATACATGCAACACGCCGGCATTGTTTCCACCGACGCATGGATTCAAGACTGGTGCACTTATTAGTTAAACCGTTCGCCTCCGGGTGTTTCGAGTTCAAGTCTGGATGAGGATTGTTCTTGCTGGTAATAGCTTGAGCCCCTGAATAAGGGGCCGAAGCGTACATCTTGAGAGTAAATGTACAACATATTACCAAATCGGCACCGTGGGTTCTGGTGCAAGTGATGTAACCGTGAAAGATGTTGAGCAGCCCAACATCGGTTTACACACGCATAATAGGAAGGCAGCGCTGTCGACTGGTCAGTCGTGTAAGAAGTGTGCATTATCGATCTGCAATATATGAGCTCAGTATGACAGCCCAATTGGTAATCCTCGGGACCTCCAGAAAGGAAGCTGGATGAGGATTACCAAATCGAAAGTTGATAAGTGTAGTGGTACCACTTAGTCAACTTGTATCCCGAAAGATGGTGAACCGAGTCGTCTGGCGTAAAAACCGGACGACTCGAAAGGGCTTGACCCTTTCAAGTGAGCGATAATCACATTCTACGCTCAGTTCGACAGCTACAAGGCAATCACTCGCTATGTTCAGAGCTAATACATGCAACATGCCGGCATTGTTTCCACCGACGCATGGATTCAAGACTGGTGCACTTATTAGTTAAACCGTTCGCCTCCGGGTGTTTCGAGTTCAAGTCTGGATGAGGATTGATCTTGCTGGTAATAGCTTGAGCCCCTGAATAAGGGGTCGAAGCGTACATCTTGAGACCATGTACAACATATTACCAAATCGGCACCATGGGTTCGGGTGCAAGTGATGTAACCGTGAAAGATGTTGAGCAGCCCAACATCGGTTTACACACGCATAATAGGAAGGCAGCGCTGTCGACTGGTCAGTCGTGTAAGAAGTGTGCATTATCGATCACAAATATATTGGTGATCTGTAGGTTGCGCATACACCATGCCCGGTGTAAAGTGCCGTGGTCCCCCCCGGGGGGCTGCATCAAACCGTTCGCCACGCGAACTACCCAATGGAACGAACTCGATGCATTTAATAAGAAGAAGAGATGATAATGAAACACGGTCGATTTAAGAGTTGAAAACGTTGAAATGCCTATAAGCAAGTCTTAAGTTGGTGGTGACCGTTACGCCCCAACAAATTGGTGCCTTACCCTACACCAAAGAGCCATTCAACATGGTTCAAGTGAGCGATAATCACGCTCTACGCTCAGTATGACAGCTGCAAGGCAATCACTCGCTAAGTTCAGAGCTAATACATGCAACACGCCGGCATTGTTTCCACCGACGCATGGATTCAAGACTGGTGCACTTATTAGTTAAACCGTTCGCCTCCGGGTGTTTCGAGTTCAAGTCTGGATGAGGATTGTTCTTGCTGGTAATAGCTTGAGCCCCTGAATAAGGGGCCGAAGCGTACATCTTGAGAGTAAATGTACAACATATTACCAAATCGGCACCGTGGGTTCTGGTGCAAGTGATGTAACCATGAAAGATGTTGAGCAGCCCAACATCGGTTTACACACGCATAAGGGGTTTATTGTTATCTGTAGGTTGCGCATACACCATACCCGGTGTAAAGTGCCGTGGTCCCCCAGGGGGCTGCATCAAAACGTTCGCCATGCGAACTACCCAATGGAACGAACTCGATGTATTGAAAGAGATGAACAATTAATAGCGAGAATAGGGGCCCGGAAGCAATTCCGCGGCCCTACGGTCGATTCAAGAGTTGAAACGTTGTACAATCGTGGATAGCACCTAGTGCTAATATGGTGAGAGATAATGTGTGAGGAAATTTAGTTTCCTAAAGTTTAGTTAGTGGTTTCCGTTGTGCCCTAACAAACTTAAAGTTGGTGGTGACCGTTACACCCCAACAAATTGGTGCCTTACCCAACACCAAAGAGCCATTCCATATGGTTCTAGAGAGAGAGAGTTGTGTGGAAATTTATTTCCCACTAAGCGAGTGTGTGTCTGTAGTGGAACGAATTCTGGTTGATCCTACCAGTAATATACGCTTGTCTCAAAGGTTAAGCCATGCATGTCTAAGTACAAACATAAATGAATGTGAAACCGCATAAGGCTCAGTATAACAGCTATAATTCACAAGATCATCCTACCACTAGTTACTTGGATAACTGTGGAAAATCCAGAGCTAATACATGCAACATGCCGGGACTGTTGCCCTCGCGGGTAGCTGAACTGGTGCACTTATTAGTTAAACCAATCGCCTCCGGGCGGCTTGAGTTGAAGTCTGGATAAGGACGCAGATCGTATGGTCGCTTGTCGACTGACGACAGATCTTTCAAATGTCTGCCCTATCAACTATTGATGGTAGTGTAGAGGACTACCATGGTTGCGACGGGTAACGGGGAATCAGGGTTCGATTCCGGAGAGGGAGCCTGAGAAATGGCTACCACATCCAAGGAAGGCAGCAGGCGCGTAAATTACCCAATCCCAGTACGGGGAGGTAGTGACGAGAAATAACAATATGGACCTCTCTAACGATGGTCCATAATTGGAATGAGTTGAGTATAAATCCTTCAACAAGGATCAAGTGGAGGGCAAGTCTGGTGCCAGCAGCCGCGGTAATTCCAGCTCCACTAGCGTATATTAAAGTTGTTGCGGTTAAAACGTTCGAAGTTGATTGCCCGTCCAGACACGTGACCGCCACGGGCGCCCGGTTACACGCCGGGGCCGTTCGTGCGCGCGCTCACGGCTGCGACTCACAATGGTGTACTTGGGCGTTACTCTGTGAACGAGTACCGTGCTACCGGTTAACTCCGGCACGGGCTCCTCATGGTGCTCAAGATACTCACATTTACCTTGAACAAATTAGAGTGCTCAAAGCAGGCTAAGACAAAGCGTCCGGCCCCCCCGTGGGGTTGGCGTTGGCCGAGAATAATCTTGCATGGAATAATGGAATATGACCTCGGTTTATACGATTTCGTTGGTTTGTCAGAAACCTAGAGGTAATGATTAACAGAAGTAGTTGGGGGCATTGGTATTACGGCGCGAGAGGTGAAATTCGTAGACCGTCGTAGGACCAACTGAAGCGAAAGCGTTTGCCATGGATGCTTTCTTTAATCAAGAACGAAAGTTAGAGGATCGAAGGCGATTAGATACCGCCCTAGTTCTAACCGTAAACGATGCCAATTAGCAATTGGGAGACGCTACCCCTATTCGGTGCTCTCAGTCGCTTCCGGGAAACCAAAATCGGGTTCCGGGGGAAGTATGGTTGCAAAGTTGAAACTTAAAGGAATTGACGGAAGGGCACCACAAGAAGTGGAGCTTGCGGCTTAATTTGACTCAACACGGGAAAATTTACCAGGTCCAAACTTATCGAGGTAAGACAGATTGATAGCTCTTTCTCAAATTTAAGGGTAGTGGTGCATGGCCGTTCTTAGTTCGTGGAATGATTTGTCTGGTTAATTCCGATAACGAACGTGACTCAAACATGCTAACTAGAACGCTGTCAGCAGTGCGCCTCCGGGCGCACCTGACGTTACAGCCGGGCGGCGCCTTCACGGGCGGTCGTCGGCTACGTTTGCCCTGCTTAGCGGGACAACTTGTGTTTAGCAAGCTGAGAATGAGCGATAACAGGTCCGTGATGCCCTTAGATGTTCTGGGCTGCACGCGTGCTACAATGTGGGTCGCAGCGTGTTCTCGCCAATAGGCGCCCCCATTCCGAGAGGAACGGGAAATCACTAAAATGCCCATCTAGTCGGGATTGGGGACTGCAACGGTCCCCATGAACCTGGAATTTCTAGTAAGCACTAGTCATTAGCTAGTGCTGATTACGTCCCTGCCCTTTGTACACACCGCCCGTCGCTACTACCGATGGATTATTTAGTGAGGTTTCTGGAGGCTTACCTTCCGCGGTTCCTTCGTGAGCTGCAGCTGGCATGGCTGAAGTTGACCGAACTTGATGATTTAGAGGAAGTAAAAGTCGTAACAAGGTTTCCGTAGGTGAACCTGCGGAAGGATCATTACTGATGATCGTCCGCGAGTGACCAACCATGGGCTGCCTTCGGTGTAGCTCGGTCGCTCGCTTGCTATGTGTCAGAATTTGTTGAAAGCCAACTCGTTCGTTGTACACTTTGATGGGTGACCATCACTGTGTCCCCGTGCCGAGCTAGATCTCCCCTAGCCGTAAGGCACTTGAACGCCCCTTCGACGACGAGTTGCATGTGTGTGGTATGTGTCAGAATCTGGTGAAGCTTTCTGCATGTGATGTGCCTTGTGTGGATCCGTGGCCATTGCATTGTGTCTGGTGCTTAGATACCCAGACACTTAGAACGCTTGCGCGGAAAGCAAACTCGATCGTTGTACACTTTGATGGGTGACCATCACTGTGTCTCCGTGCCGTGCTAGATCCCCCCTAGCCGTAAGGCACTTTGAACGCCCCTTCGACGACGAGTTACAAGAGTGTGGTATGTGTCAGAATCTGGTGAAGCTTTCTGCATGTGATGTGCCTTGTGTGGATCCGTGGCCA
>NW_026045100.1:0-17500 GCF_943734845.2 Anopheles funestus | reverse complement strand
GCCAAAAGTACCGATAGAGTACCCACAAATAGCACCGCGTTGGCCTAAGTTGGCCAAAAGTACCGATAGAGTACCCACAAGTAGCACTGAGTTGGCCTAAGTTGGCCAAAAGTACTGATAGAGTACCCACAAATAGCACCGAATGGGCCTAACATGGCCAAAAGTACCGATAGAGTACCCACAAATAGCACCGAATGGGCCTAACATGGCCAAAAGTACCGATAGAGCACCCACATATAGCACCCCATTGGCCTAAGTTGGCCAAAAGTACCGATAGAGTACCCACAAAGAGCACCCAATTGGCCTAAGTTGGCCAAAAGTACCGCCAAGTAGCACCATAGAGGCCCGAGTAGAGCGAAATGTGGGCCAAATTGAACATTTGAAAATTTTTACAAGTCCAGAAAATTTTCTAAGTCCAGAAAATTTTCTAAGTCCAAAGAGTTGGACAAATTTCCTTAGGCCCAAAGGTTGCACTGAATGTTCCTAAGTTGGCCATCAGTACCCATGAAGTATAGCGAAGGTTCACCCGAAAGACACAATACGCCCTAAAGTACCCACAGAGTACCCACAAGTTGCACCCAATTGGCCTAAGTTGGCCAGAAGTACCGACAAGTACCACCATAGAAGCCCGAGTAGAGCGAAATGTGGGCCAAAGTACCGAGTAGTTGCCACAAATGCCCAAATGGATACCAAAATGTGGTACCAAGTACCTAACTGTTGCAACAAATGCTAGCTTTCTGAGCAAAAGCTGTGGACCAATTTCGTAGAAGAACCGCCTAGGCGAAAAGGCAAAAATCGCCGAAGCTGGCCCGCTCGCAGAGCTCGCGGGCCAGGAGATACTCATAGGGCGATTTACTAGAGTGGGGAACTTGAGAATTTTTGTGTCCGAGACTTTGGGCAACTTCGCGGCCGCCCCCTTAAAGTAAAAGATTTTCTCTGGGTGCCTAAAATTCGCAATTCCCGCAAAGTCGGGAAGACGTTAAAGTTTTTGCCCAAAAAATGGCCATCGATTTAAGGTGATTTTCCAATAAGAAAATGCTTCCTATTTTGAATTTTTTCGAATATTTCCTAAACTAAGCGTCGGAGCACATGGCCGTGGAGGAACTTTTGGTAGCTTTTGGAAAGGGCTATCGGATGAAATAATAAGAAAGGCCATCAGAGCGATATTGGATTAATGCGGGCTCATAAACGCACCTGAGAAGTGAAAATTGGTACCTTGCACGCAGGATGCAAGAAATGCTTGAGTGTTAACCATCATCGGTACCAAGTACCTAGGTTATATCGAGTGCGTAGATGGAAGTCGGTACCAAAGGGAAACCTTCCTAGGCTAGGTGCACGCAAGTGAGTATGGATCGATCAGTAGAAAGATGGGAAGCCATAGGAAACCTTCCTAGGCTAGGTGCACGCAAGTGAGTATGGATCGATCAGTAGAAAGATGGGAAGCCATAGGAAACCTTCCTAGGCTAGGTGCACGCAAGTGAGTATGGATCGATCAGTAGAAAGATGGGAAGCCCAAGGAAACCTTCCTAGGCTAGGTGCACGCAAGTGAGTATGGATCGATCAGTAGAAAGATGGGAAGCCATAGGAAACCTTCCTAGGCTAGGTGCACGCAAGTGAGTATGGATCGATCAGTAGAAAGATGGGAAGCCATAGGAAACCTTCCTAGGCTAGGTGCACGCAAGTGAGTATGGATCGATCAGTAGAAAGATGGGAAGCCCAAGGAAACCTTCCTAGGCTAGGTGCACGCAAGTGAGTATGGATCGATCAGTAGAAAGATGGGAAGCCATAGGAAACCTTCCTAGGCTAGGTGCACGCAAGTGAGTATGGATCGATCAGTAGAAAGATGGGAAGCCATAGGAAACCTTCCTAGGCTAGGTGCACGCAAGTGAGTATGGATCGATCAGTAGAAAGATGGGAAGCCATAGGAAACCTTCCTAGGCTAGGTGCACGCAAGTGAGTATGGATCGATCAGTAGAAAGATGGGAAGCCATAGGAAACCTTCCTAGGCTAGGTGCACGCAAGTGAGTATGGATCGATCAGTAGAAAGATGGGAAGCCATAGGAAACCTTCCTAGGCTAGGTGCACGCAAGTGAGTATGGATCGATCAGTAGAAAGATGGGAAGCCATAGGAAACCTTCCTAGGCTAGGTGCACGCAAGTGAGTATGGATCGATCAGTAGAAAGATGGGAAGCCATAGGAAACCTTCCTAGGCTAGGTGCACGCAAGTGAGTATGGATCGATCAGTAGAAAGATGGGAAGCCCAAGGAAACCTTCCTAGGCTAGGTGCACGCAAGTGAGTATGGATCGATCAGTAGAAAGTGGGAAGCCCAGTACCAAATGCCCTAGTGAAGACCGTAAACGAATATCATGAACCGATAAGGAGCACCAAATGCCCTAGTGAAGACCGTAAACGAATATCATGAACCGATAAGGAGCACCAAATGCCCTAGTGAAGACCGTAAACGAATATCATGAACCAAGAAGTAGCAACGAATGCCTGAAAAAGTACCAAGTCCACGGTATAGAGTAACGAGAGTTAACCGCCGTGATGTATGCAATGAGGGCAGCCATTGCATGGGTTCTGGACTTGGTTCGCGAATAACTTTTTTGCTAGACATCGGACAAAGTTGACGTGGAAGAACGAAATGTAGCATTTGGTGCCACCTATCCAAAACTTTTTCAAGATTGAAGATCCGATCGATACAGCCTGAGTTATAGGCAAAAGTTGGTGCAAAATTGAGCATTTTTAATGGTGAAAAATCGGTACTCCTCGAATAGCTCCTGTTGGAAGCATCGGACCACATGGTCGTGGAGGAACATATTGTAGCGTGCGGTGTCAAGTATCGACACCCAAAACCGCATGTCCGATGGACGGAAAATGACCAAGTTATAGTGAAAACTTGGTTGCACCAAATTCCCGAAGAAGTGCAACGAGAAGGTGAATGCGATGGTTGTTCGTCGAATAGCTCCGGCCACAGACATGGTAGCGATTAGTGGTGCATGGAAGAAATCTAGCCACAAGTGCCATCTACCCATGGCCAGAAGAAAGTGTGGCCATATCTTGGATACCGGCGGAGCTATGGGGCAAATATGGGCCAAAAATGGTGCAAGTTGGACCAAAAATCCGACCAAGTGCGCGAGGCGCTTTCGTGAATAGCTCCGGCCAGAGACATGGTAGCGATTAGTGGTGCATGGAAGAAATCTAGCCACAAGTGCCATCTACCCATGGCCAGAAGAAAGTGTGGCCATATCTTGGATACCGGCGGAGCTATGGGGCAAATATGGGCCAAAAATGGTGCAAGTTGGACCAAAAATCCGACCAAGTGCGCGAGGCGCTTTCGTGAATAGCTCCGGCCACAGACATGGTAGCGATTAGTGGTGCATGGAAGAAATCTAGCCACAAGTGCCATCTACCCATGGCCAGAAGAAAGTGTGGCCATATCTTGGATACCGGCGGAGCTATGGGGCAAATATGGGCCAAAAATGGTGCAAGTTGGACCAAAAATCCGAAAAAGTACCTAGGTAAATGCGCAGGTTGTTCGTCGAATAGCTCCGGCCACAGACATGGTAGCGATTAGTGGTGCATGGAAGAAATCTAGCCACAAGTGCCATCTACCCATGGCCAGAAGAAAGTGTGGCCATATCTTGGATACCGGCGGAGCTATGGGGCAAATATGGGCCAAAAATGGTGCAAGTTGGACCAAAAATCCGACCAAGTGCGCGAGGCGCTTTCGTGAATAGCTCCGGCCACAGACATGGTAGCGATTAGTGGTGCATGGAAGAAATCTAGCCACAAGTGCCATCTAGCCATGGCCAGAAGAAAGTGTGGCCATATCTTGGATACCGGCGGAGCTATGGGGCAAATATGGGCCAAAAATGGTGCAAGTTGGACCAAAAATCCGACCAAGTGCGCGAGGCGCTTTCGTGAATAGCTCCGGCCACAGACATGGTAGCGATTAGTGGTGCATGGAAGAAATCTAGCCACAAGTGCCATCTACCCATGGCCAGAAGAAAGTGTGGCCATATCTTGGATACCGGCGGAGCTATGGGGCAAATATGGGCCAAAAATGGTGCAAGTTGGACCAAAAATCCGGCCAAGTGCGCGAGGCGCTTTCGTGAATAGCTCGGGCCACAGACATGGTAGCGATTAGTGGTGCATGGAAGAAATCTAGCCACAAGTGCCATCTACCCATGGCCAGAAGAAAGTGTGGCCATATCTTGGATACCGGCGGAGCTATGGGGCAAATATGGGCCAAAAATGGTGCAAGTTGGACCAAAAATCCGAAAAAGTACCTAGGTAAATGCGATGGTTGTTCGTCGAATAGCTCCGGCCACAGACATGGTAGCGATTAGTGGTGCATGGAAGAAATCTAGCCACAAGTGCCATCTACCCATGGCCAGAAGAAAGTGTGGCCATATCTTGGATACCGGCGGAGCTATGGGGCAAATATGGGCCAAAAATGGTGCAAGTTGGACCAAAAATCCGAAAAAGTACCTAGGTAAATGCGCAGGTTGTTCGTCGAATAGCTCCGGCCACAGACATGGTAGCGATTAGTGGTGCATGGAAGAAATCTAGCCACAAGTGCCATCTACCCATGGCCAGAAGAAAGTGTGGCCATATCTTGGATACCGGCGGAGCTATGGGGCAAATATGGGCCAAAAATGGTGCAAGTTGGACCAAAAATCCGACCAAGTGCGCGAGGCGCTTTCGTGAATAGCTCCGGCCACAGACATGGTAGCGATTAGTGGTGCATGGAAGAAATCTAGCCACAAGTGCCATCTACCCATGGCCAGAAGAAAGTGTGGCCATATCTTGGATACCGGCGGAGCTATGGGGCAAATATGGGCCAAAAATGGTGCAAGTTGGACCAAAAATCCGACCAAGTGCGCGAGGCGCTTTCGTGAATAGCTCCGGCCACAGACATGGTAGCGATTAGTGGTGCATGGAAGAAATCTAGCCACAAGTGCCATCTACCCATGGCCAGAAGAAAGTGTGGCCATATCTTGGATACCGGCGGAGCTATGGGGCAAATATGGGCCAAAAATGGTGCAAGTTGGACCAAAAATCCGAAAAAGTACCTAGGTAAATGCGATGGTTGTTCGTCGAATAGCTCCGGCCACAGACATGGTAGCGATTAGTGGTGCATGGAAGAAATCTAGCCACAAGTGCCATCTACCCATGGCCAGAAGAAAGTGTGGCCATATCTTGGATACCGGCGGAGCTATGGGGCAAATATGGGCCAAAAATGGTGCAAGTTGGACCAAAAATCCGACCAAGTGCGCGAGGCGCTTTCGTGAATAGCTCCGGCCACAGACATGGTAGCGATTAGTGGTGCATGGAAGAAATCTAGCCACAAGTGCCATCTACCCATGGCCAGAAGAAAGTGTGGCCATATCTTGGATACCGGCGGAGCTATGGGGCAAATATGGGCCAAAAATGGTGCAAGTTGGACCAAAAATCTGAAAAAGTACCTAGGTAAATGCGATGGTTGTTCGTCGAATAGCTCCGGCCACAGACATGGTAGCGATTAGTGGTGCATGGAAGAAATCTAGCCACAAGTGCCATCTAGCCATGGCCAGAAGAAAGTGTGGCCATATCTTGGATACCGGCGGAGCTATGGGGCAAATATGGGCCAAAAATGGTGCAAGTTGGACCAAAAATCCGACCAAGTGCGCGAGGCGCTTTCGTGAATAGCTCCGGCCACAGACATGGTAGCGATTAGTGGTGCATGGAAGAAATCTAGCCACAAGTGCCATCTACCCATGGCCAGAAGAAAGTGTGGCCATATCTTGGATACCGGCGGAGCTATGGGGCAAATATGGGCCAAAAATGGTGCAAGTTGGACCAAAAATCCGGCCAAGTGCGCGAGGCGCTTTCGTGAATAGCTCGGGCCACAGACATGGTAGCGATTAGTGGTGCATGGAAGAAATCTAGCCACAAGTGCCATCTAGCCATGGCCAGAAGAAAGTGTGGCCATATCTTGGATACCGGCGGAGCTATGGGGCAAATATGGGCCAAAAATGGTGCAAGTTGGACCAAAAATCCGACCAAGTGCGCGAGGCGCTTTCGTGAATAGCTCCGGCCACAGACATGGTAGCGATTAGTGGTGCATGGAAGAAATCTAGCCACAAGTGCCATCTACCCATGGCCAGAAGAAAGTGTGGCCATATCTTGGATACCGGCGGAGCTATGGGGCAAATATGGGCCAAAAATGGTGCAAGTTGGACCAAAAATCCGGCCAAGTGCGCGAGGCGCTTTCGTGAATAGCTCGGGCCACAGACATGGTAGCGATTAGTGGTGCATGGAAGAAATCTAGCCACAAGTGCCATCTACCCATGGCCAGAAGAAAGTGTGGCCATATCTTGGATACCGGCGGAGCTATGGGGCAAATATGGGCCAAAAATGGTGCAAGTTGGACCAAAAATCCGACCAAGTGCGCGAGGCGCTTTCGTGAATAGCTCCGGCCACAGACATGGTAGCGATTAGTGGTGCATGGAAGAAATCTAGCCACAAGTGCCATCTACCCATGGCCAGAAGAAAGTGTGGCCATATCTTGGATACCGGCGGAGCTATGGGGCAAATATGGGCCAAAAATGGTGCAAGTTGGACCAAAAATCCGAAAAAGTACCTAGGTAAATGCGCAGGTTGTTCGTCGAATAGCTCCGGCCACAGACATGGTAGCGATTAGTGGTGCATGGAAGAAATCTAGCCACAAGTGCCATCTACCCATGGCCAGAAGAAAGTGTGGCCATATCTTGGATACCGGCGGAGCTATGGGGCAAATATGGGCCAAAAATGGTGCAAGTTGGACCAAAAATCCGACCAAGTGCGCGAGGCGCTTTCGTGAATAGCTCCGGCCACAGACATGGTAGCGATTAGTGGTGCATGGAAGAAATCTAGCCACAAGTGCCATCTAGCCATGGCCAGAAGAAAGTGTGGCCATATCTTGGATACCGGCGGAGCTATGGGGCAAATATGGGCCAAAAATGGTGCAAGTTGGACCAAAAATCCGACCAAGTGCGCGAGGCGCTTTCGTGAATAGCTCCGGCCACAGACATGGTAGCGATTAGTGGTGCATGGAAGAAATCTAGCCACAAGTGCCATCTACCCATGGCCAGAAGAAAGTGTGGCCATATCTTGGATACCGGCGGAGCTATGGGGCAAATATGGGCCAAAAATGGTGCAAGTTGGACCAAAAATCCGGCCAAGTGCGCGAGGCGCTTTCGTGAATAGCTCGGGCCACAGACATGGTAGCGATTAGTGGTGCATGGAAGAAATCTAGCCACAAGTGCCATCTACCCATGGCCAGAAGAAAGTGTGGCCATATCTTGGATACCGGCGGAGCTATGGGGCAAATATGGGCCAAAAATGGTGCAAGTTGGACCAAAAATCCGAAAAAGTACCTAGGTAAATGCGATGGTTGTTCGTCGAATAGCTCCGGCCACAGACATGGTAGCGATTAGTGGTGCATGGAAGAAATCTAGCCACAAGTGCCATCTACCCATGGCCAGAAGAAAGTGTGGCCATATCTTGGATACCGGCGGAGCTATGGGGCAAATATGGGCCAAAAATGGTGCAAGTTGGACCAAAAATCCGAAAAAGTACCTAGGTAAATGCGCAGGTTGTTCGTCGAATAGCTCCGGCCACAGACATGGTAGCGATTAGTGGTGCATGGAAGAAATCTAGCCACAAGTGCCATCTACCCATGGCCAGAAGAAAGTGTGGCCATATCTTGGATACCGGCGGAGCTATGGGGCAAATATGGGCCAAAAATGGTGCAAGTTGGACCAAAAATCCGACCAAGTGCGCGAGGCGCTTTCGTGAATAGCTCCGGCCACAGACATGGTAGCGATTAGTGGTGCATGGAAGAAATCTAGCCACAAGTGCCATCTACCCATGGCCAGAAGAAAGTGTGGCCATATCTTGGATACCGGCGGAGCTATGGGGCAAATATGGGCCAAAAATGGTGCAAGTTGGACCAAAAATCCGACCAAGTGCGCGAGGCGCTTTCGTGAATAGCTCCGGCCACAGACATGGTAGCGATTAGTGGTGCATGGAAGAAATCTAGCCACAAGTGCCATCTACCCATGGCCAGAAGAAAGTGTGGCCATATCTTGGATACCGGCGGAGCTATGGGGCAAATATGGGCCAAAAATGGTGCAAGTTGGACCAAAAATCCGAAAAAGTACCTAGGTAAATGCGATGGTTGTTCGTCGAATAGCTCCGGCCACAGACATGGTAGCGATTAGTGGTGCATGGAAGAAATCTAGCCACAAGTGCCATCTACCCATGGCCAGAAGAAAGTGTGGCCATATCTTGGATACCGGCGGAGCTATGGGGCAAATATGGGCCAAAAATGGTGCAAGTTGGACCAAAAATCCGACCAAGTGCGCGAGGCGCTTTCGTGAATAGCTCCGGCCACAGACATGGTAGCGATTAGTGGTGCATGGAAGAAATCTAGCCACAAGTGCCATCTACCCATGGCCAGAAGAAAGTGTGGCCATATCTTGGATACCGGCGGAGCAATGGGGCAAATATGGGCCAAAAATGGTGCAAGTTGGACCAAAAATCTGAAAAAGTACCTAGGTAAATGCGATGGTTGTTCGTCGAATAGCTCCGGCCACAGACATGGTAGCGATTAGTGGTGCATGGAAGAAATCTAGCCACAAGTGCCATCTAGCCATGGCCAGAAGAAAGTGTGGCCATATCTTGGATACCGGCGGAGCTATGGGGCAAATATGGGCCAAAAATGGTGCAAGTTGGACCAAAAATCCGACCAAGTGCGCGAGGCGCTTTCGTGAATAGCTCCGGCCACAGACATGGTAGCGATTAGTGGTGCATGGAAGAAATCTAGCCACAAGTGCCATCTACCCATGGCCAGAAGAAAGTGTGGCCATATCTTGGATACCGGCGGAGCTATGGGGCAAATATGGGCCAAAAATGGTGCAAGTTGGACCAAAAATCCGGCCAAGTGCGCGAGGCGCTTTCGTGAATAGCTCGGGCCACAGACATGGTAGCGATTAGTGGTGCATGGAAGAAATCTAGCCACAAGTGCCATCTACCCATGGCCAGAAGAAAGTGTGGCCATATCTTGGATACCGGCGGAGCTATGGGGCAAATATGGGCCAAAAATGGTGCAAGTTGGACCAAAAATCCGAAAAAGTACCTAGGTAAATGCGATGGTTGTTCGTCGAATAGCTCCGGCCACAGACATGGTAGCGATTAGTGGTGCATGGAAGAAATCTAGCCACAAGTGCCATCTACCCATGGCCAGAAGAAAGTGTGGCCATATCTTGGATACCGGCGGAGCTATGGGGCAAATATGGGCCAAAAATGGTGCAAGTTGGACCAAAAATCCGAAAAAGTACCTAGGTAAATGCGCAGGTTGTTCGTCGAATAGCTCCGGCCACAGACATGGTAGCGATTAGTGGTGCATGGAAGAAATCTAGCCACAAGTGCCATCTACCCATGGCCAGAAGAAAGTGTGGCCATATCTTGGATACCGGCGGAGCTATGGGGCAAATATGGGCCAAAAATGGTGCAAGTTGGACCAAAAATCCGACCAAGTGCGCGAGGCGCTTTCGTGAATAGCTCCGGCCACAGACATGGTAGCGATTAGTGGTGCATGGAAGAAATCTAGCCACAAGTGCCATCTACCCATGGCCAGAAGAAAGTGTGGCCATATCTTGGATACCGGCGGAGCTATGGGGCAAATATGGGCCAAAAATGGTGCAAGTTGGACCAAAAATCCGACCAAGTGCGCGAGGCGCTTTCGTGAATAGCTCCGGCCACAGACATGGTAGCGATTAGTGGTGCATGGAAGAAATCTAGCCACAAGTGCCATCTACCCATGGCCAGAAGAAAGTGTGGCCATATCTTGGATACCGGCGGAGCTATGGGGCAAATATGGGCCAAAAATGGTGCAAGTTGGACCAAAAATCCGAAAAAGTACCTAGGTAAATGCGATGGTTGTTCGTCGAATAGCTCCGGCCACAGACATGGTAGCGATTAGTGGTGCATGGAAGAAATCTAGCCACAAGTGCCATCTACCCATGGCCAGAAGAAAGTGTGGCCATATCTTGGATACCGGCGGAGCTATGGGGCAAATATGGGCCAAAAATGGTGCAAGTTGGACCAAAAATCCGAAAAAGTACCTAGGTAAATGCGATGGTTGTTCGTCGAATAGCTCCGGCCACAGACATGGTAGCGATTAGTGGTGCATGGAAGAAATCTAGCCACAAGTGCCATCTACCCATGGCCAGAAGAAAGTGTGGCGCTATCTTGGATACCGGCGGAGCTATGGGGCAAATATGGGCCAAAAATGGTGAAGTTGGACCAAAAATCCGAAAAAGTACCTAGGTAAATGCGATGGTTGTTCGTCGAATAGCTCCGGCCACAGACATGGTAGCGATTAGTGGTGCATGGAAGAAATCTAGCCACAAGTGCCATCTACCCATGGCCAGAAGAAAGTGTGGCGCTATCTTGGATACCGGCGGAGCTATGGGGCAAATATGGGCCAAAAATGGTGAAGTTGGACCAAAAATCCGACCAAGTGCGCGAGGCGCTTTCGTGAATAGCTCCGGCCACAGACATGGTAGCGATTAGTGGTGCATGGAAGAAATCTAGCCACAAGTGCCATCTACCCATGGCCAGAAGAAAGTGTGGCCATATCTTGGATACCGGCGGAGCTATGGGGCAAATATGGGCCAAAAATGGTGCAAGTTGGACCAAAAATCCGACCAAGTGCGCGAGGCGCTTTCGTGAATAGCTCCGGCCAGAGACATGGTAGCGATTAGTAGTGCATGGAAGAAATCTAGCCACAAGTGCCATCTACCCATGGCCAGAAGAAAGTGTGGCCATATCTTGGATACCGGCGGAGCTATGGGGCAAATACGGGCCAACAATGGTGCCAGGTGGACCAAAAATCCGACCAAGTGCGCGAGGCGCTTTCGTGAATAGCTCCGGCCACAGACATGGTAGCGATTAGTGGTGCATGGAAGAAATCTAGCCACAAGTGCCATCTACCCATGGCCAGAAGAAAGTGTGGCCATATCTTGGATACCGGCGGAGCTATGGGGCAAATACGGGCCAACAATGGTGCCAGGTGGACCAAAAATCCGACCAAGTGCGCGAGGCGCTTTCGTGAATAGCTCCGGCCACAGACATGGTAGCGATTAGTGGTGCATGGAAGAAATCTAGCCACAAGTGCCATCTACCCATGGCCAGAAGAAAGTGTGGCCATATCTTGGATGCCGGCGGAGCTATGGGGCAAATATGGGCCAAAAATGGTGCAAGTTGGACCAAAAATCCGACCAAGTGCGCGAGGCGCTTTCGTGAATAGCTCCGGCCACAGACATGGTAGCGATTAGTGGTGCATGGAAGAAATCTAGCCACAAGTGCCATCTACCCATGGCCAGAAGAAAGTGTGGCCATATCTTGGATACCGGCGGAGCTATGGGGCAAATATGGGCCAAAAATGGTGCAAGTTGGACCAAAAATCCGGCCAAGTGCGCGAGGCGCTTTCGTGAATAGCTCGGGCCACAGACATGGTAGCGATTAGTGGTGCATGGAAGAAATCTAGCCACAAGTGCCATCTACCCATGGCCAGAAGAAAGTGTGGCCATATCTTGGATACCGGCGGAGCTATGGGGCAAATATGGGCCAAAAATGGTGCAAGTTGGACCAAAAATCCGAAAAAGTACCTAGGTAAATGCGATGGTTGTTCGTCGAATAGCTCCGGCCACAGACATGGTAGCGATTAGTGGTGCATGGAAGAAATCTAGCCACAAGTGCCATCTACCCATGGCCAGAAGAAAGTGTGGCCATATCTTGGATACCGGCGGAGCTATGGGGCAAATATGGGCCAAAAATGGTGCAAGTTGGACCAAAAATCCGAAAAAGTACCTAGGTAAATGCGCAGGTTGTTCGTCGAATAGCTCCGGCCACAGACATGGTAGCGATTAGTGGTGCATGGAAGAAATCTAGCCACAAGTGCCATCTACCCATGGCCAGAAGAAAGTGTGGCCATATCTTGGATACCGGCGGAGCTATGGGGCAAATATGGGCCAAAAATGGTGCAAGTTGGACCAAAAATCCGACCAAGTGCGCGAGGCGCTTTCGTGAATAGCTCCGGCCACAGACATGGTAGCGATTAGTGGTGCATGGAAGAAATCTAGCCACAAGTGCCATCTACCCATGGCCAGAAGAAAGTGTGGCCATATCTTGGATACCGGCGGAGCTATGGGGCAAATATGGGCCAAAAATGGTGCAAGTTGGACCAAAAATCCGACCAAGTGCGCGAGGCGCTTTCGTGAATAGCTCCGGCCACAGACATGGTAGCGATTAGTGGTGCATGGAAGAAATCTAGCCACAAGTGCCATCTACCCATGGCCAGAAGAAAGTGTGGCCATATCTTGGATACCGGCGGAGCTATGGGGCAAATATGGGCCAAAAATGGTGCAAGTTGGACCAAAAATCCGAAAAAGTACCTAGGTAAATGCGATGGTTGTTCGTCGAATAGCTCCGGCCACAGACATGGTAGCGATTAGTGGTGCATGGAAGAAATCTAGCCACAAGTGCCATCTACCCATGGCCAGAAGAAAGTGTGGCCATATCTTGGATACCGGCGGAGCTATGGGGCAAATATGGGCCAAAAATGGTGCAAGTTGGACCAAAAATCCGACCAAGTGCGCGAGGCGCTTTCGTGAATAGCTCCGGCCACAGACATGGTAGCGATTAGTGGTGCATGGAAGAAATCTAGCCACAAGTGCCATCTACCCATGGCCAGAAGAAAGTGTGGCCATATCTTGGATACCGGCGGAGCTATGGGGCAAATATGGGCCAAAAATGGTGCAAGTTGGACCAAAAATCTGAAAAAGTACCTAGGTAAATGCGATGGTTGTTCGTCGAATAGCTCCGGCCACAGACATGGTAGCGATTAGTGGTGCATGGAAGAAATCTAGCCACAAGTGCCATCTAGCCATGGCCAGAAGAAAGTGTGGCCATATCTTGGATACCGGCGGAGCTATGGGGCAAATATGGGCCAAAAATGGTGCAAGTTGGACCAAAAATCCGACCAAGTGCGCGAGGCGCTTTCGTGAATAGCTCCGGCCACAGACATGGTAGCGATTAGTGGTGCATGGAAGAAATCTAGCCACAAGTGCCATCTACCCATGGCCAGAAGAAAGTGTGGCCATATCTTGGATACCGGCGGAGCTATGGGGCAAATATGGGCCAAAAATGGTGCAAGTTGGACCAAAAATCCGGCCAAGTGCGCGAGGCGCTTTCGTGAATAGCTCGGGCCACAGACATGGTAGCGATTAGTGGTGCATGGAAGAAATCTAGCCACAAGTGCCATCTACCCATGGCCAGAAGAAAGTGTGGCCATATCTTGGATACCGGCGGAGCTATGGGGCAAATATGGGCCAAAAATGGTGCAAGTTGGACCAAAAATCCGAAAAAGTACCTAGGTAAATGCGATGGTTGTTCGTCGAATAGCTCCGGCCACAGACATGGTAGCGATTAGTGGTGCATGGAAGAAATCTAGCCACAAGTGCCATCTACCCATGGCCAGAAGAAAGTGTGGCCATATCTTGGATACCGGCGGAGCTATGGGGCAAATATGGGCCAAAAATGGTGCAAGTTGGACCAAAAATCCGAAAAAGTACCTAGGTAAATGCGCAGGTTGTTCGTCGAATAGCTCCGGCCACAGACATGGTAGCGATTAGTGGTGCATGGAAGAAATCTAGCCACAAGTGCCATCTACCCATGGCCAGAAGAAAGTGTGGCCATATCTTGGATACCGGCGGAGCTATGGGGCAAATATGGGCCAAAAATGGTGCAAGTTGGACCAAAAATCCGACCAAGTGCGCGAGGCGCTTTCGTGAATAGCTCCGGCCACAGACATGGTAGCGATTAGTGGTGCATGGAAGAAATCTAGCCACAAGTGCCATCTACCCATGGCCAGAAGAAAGTGTGGCCATATCTTGGATACCGGCGGAGCTATGGGGCAAATATGGGCCAAAAATGGTGCAAGTTGGACCAAAAATCCGACCAAGTGCGCGAGGCGCTTTCGTGAATAGCTCCGGCCACAGACATGGTAGCGATTAGTGGTGCATGGAAGAAATCTAGCCACAAGTGCCATCTACCCATGGCCAGAAGAAAGTGTGGCCATATCTTGGATACCGGCGGAGCTATGGGGCAAATATGGGCCAAAAATGGTGCAAGTTGGACCAAAAATCCGAAAAAGTACCTAGGTAAATGCGATGGTTGTTCGTCGAATAGCTCCGGCCACAGACATGGTAGCGATTAGTGGTGCATGGAAGAAATCTAGCCACAAGTGCCATCTACCCATGGCCAGAAGAAAGTGTGGCCATATCTTGGATACCGGCGGAGCTATGGGGCAAATATGGGCCAAAAATGGTGCAAGTTGGACCAAAAATCCGAAAAAGTACCTAGGTAAATGCGATGGTTGTTCGTCGAATAGCTCCGGCCACAGACATGGTAGCGATTAGTGGTGCATGGAAGAAATCTAGCCACAAGTGCCATCTACCCATGGCCAGAAGAAAGTGTGGCGCTATCTTGGATACCGGCGGAGCTATGGGGCAAATATGGGCCAAAAATGGTGAAGTTGGACCAAAAATCCGAAAAAGTACCTAGGTAAATGCGATGGTTGTTCGTCGAATAGCTCCGGCCACAGACATGGTAGCGATTAGTGGTGCATGGAAGAAATCTAGCCACAAGTGCCATCTACCCATGGCCAGAAGAAAGTGTGGCGCTATCTTGGATACCGGCGGAGCTATGGGGCAAATATGGGCCAAAAATGGTGAAGTTGGACCAAAAATCCGACCAAGTGCGCGAGGCGCTTTCGTGAATAGCTCCGGCCACAGACATGGTAGCGATTAGTGGTGCATGGAAGAAATCTAGCCACAAGTGCCATCTACCCATGGCCAGAAGAAAGTGTGGCCATATCTTGGATACCGGCGGAGCTATGGGGCAAATATGGGCCAAAAATGGTGCAAGTTGGACCAAAAATCCGACCAAGTGCGCGAGGCGCTTTCGTGAATAGCTCCGGCCAGAGACATGGTAGCGATTAGTAGTGCATGGAAGAAATCTAGCCACAAGTGCCATCTACCCATGGCCAGAAGAAAGTGTGGCCATATCTTGGATACCGGCGGAGCTATGGGGCAAATACGGGCCAACAATGGTGCCAGGTGGACCAAAAATCCGACCAAGTGCGCGAGGCGCTTTCGTGAATAGCTCCGGCCACAGACATGGTAGCGATTAGTGGTGCATGGAAGAAATCTAGCCACAAGTGCCATCTACCCATGGCCAGAAGAAAGTGTGGCCATATCTTGGATACCGGCGGAGCTATGGGGCAAATACGGGCCAACAATGGTGCCAGGTGGACCAAAAATCCGACCAAGTGCGCGAGGCGCTTTCGTGAATAGCTCCGGCCACAGACATGGTAGCGATTAGTGGTGCATGGAAGAAATCTAGCCACAAGTGCCATCTACCCATGGCCAGAAGAAAGTGTGGCCATATCTTGGATGCCGGCGGAGCTATGGGGCAAATATGGGCCAAAAATGGTGCAAGTTGGACCAAAAATCCGACCAAGTGCGCGAGGCGCTTTCGTGAATAGCTCCGGCCAGAGACATGGTAGCGATTAGTGGTGCATGGAAGAAATCTAGCCACAAGTGCCATCTACCCATGGCCAGAAGAAAGTGTGGCCATATCTTGGATACCGGCGGAGCTATGGGGCAAATATGGGCCAAAAATGGTGCAAGTTGGACCAAAAATCCGAAAAAGTACCTAGGTAAATGCGATGGTTGTTCGTCGAATAGCTCCGGCCACAGACATGGTAGCGATTAGTGGTGCATGGAAGAAATCTAGCCACAAGTGCCATCTACCCATGGCCAGAAGAAAGTGTGGCGCTATCTTGGATACCGGCGGAGCTATGGGGCAAATATGGGCCAAAAATGGTGAAGTTGGACCAAAAATCCGACCAAGTGCGCGAGGCGCTTTCGTGAATAGCTCCGGCCACAGACATGGTAGCGATTAGTGGTGCATGGAAGAAATCTAGCCACAAGTGCCATCTACCCATGGCCAGAAGAAAGTGTGGCCATATCTTGGATACCGGCGGAGCTATGGGGCAAATATGGGCCAAAAATGGGTAAAATTGTACGGTCCAAAGCCAAGGGTAAATTTTTTTATTCCTCTAATAACTTCTAGCACAGACATTGAATCGGTTGGTGATGTATGGATGAAATGTAGCAAACAGTGGGAACTACCCATAAAATCTTAAAGATTGACGATCCAATGTATAGAACCGGAGTAATGTGCGATACTTGGTGAAAAATCGAGTGAAAAATTAGCTATAAACTGTTTTTGGCCCATAACTCGAATACTAGACATCGGAAGGGGGGGTCGTAGAACGATTTTTTGTTGCCCTATCGATTCCCTATCGAACGAGCAAAAGTTGTTTTTTTGACCAAAAAGGACCCCTACTCTAGTAAAATTGGCCTGATTTTACTAGTCCCCGGTACCCGTACAGGCAAAATGAGCAAAATGCTCAAGTATGAATGGTTTTTGGCTAATAACTCGAATACTAGACGTCGCAGGGGGGTGTCGTGGAACAATTTTTGGTAGCCCTTGAAATTATCTATCGAATGACATATACTTGATTTTTGGCCAAAAAGTTCCCTAGACTAGTAAAAATCGCATCATTTTACTAGAGTCGGGTACCCTGGACGAAAAACCGCAATTATAGCGGTTTTTGGCTAATAACTCGAATACTAGACGTCGCAGAGGGGTGTCGTGGAACAATTTTTGGTAGCCCTTGAAATTATCTATCGAATGACATATACTTGATTTTTGGCCAAAAAGTTCCCTAGACTAGTAAAAATCGCATCATTTTACTAGAGTCGGGTACCCTGGACGAAAAACCGCTATAATTGCGGTTTTTGGCTAATAACTCGAATACTAGACGTCGCAGGGGGGTGTCGTGGAACAATTTTTGGTAGCCCTTGAAATTATCTATCGAATGACATATACTTGATTTTTGGCCAAAAAGTTCCCTAGACTAGTAAAAATCGCATCATTTTACTAGAGTCGGGTACCCTGGACGAAAAACCGCTTAAGTTGCGGTTTTTGGCTAATAACTCGAATACTAGACGTCGCAGGGGGGTGTCGTGGAACAATTTTTGGTAGCCCTTGAAATTATCTATCGAATGACATATACTTGATTTTTGGCCAAAAAGTTCCCTAGACTAGTAAAAATCGCATCATTTTACTAGAGTCGGGTACCCTGGACGAAAAACCGCTTAAGTTGCGGTTTTTGGCTAATAACTCGAATACTAGACGTCGCAGGGGGGTGTCGTGGAACAATTTTTGGTAGCCCTTGAAATTATCTATCGAATGACATATACTTGATTTTTTGACCAAAAAGTTCCTAGACTAGTAAAAATCGCATCATTTTACTAGAGTCGGGTACCCTGTACG
>NW_026045099.1:32500-35000 GCF_943734845.2 Anopheles funestus | reverse complement strand
ATGAACCTGGAATTTCTAGTAAGCACTAGTCATTAGCTAGTGCTGATTACGTCCCTGCCCTTTGTACACACCGCCCGTCGCTACTACCGATGGATTATTTAGTGAGGTTTCTGGAGGCTTACCTTCCGCGGTTCCTTCGTGAGCTGCAGCTGGCATGGCTGAAGTTGACCGAACTTGATGATTTAGAGGAAGTAAAAGTCGTAACAAGGTTTCCGTAGGTGAACCTGCGGAAGGATCATTACTGATGATCGTCCGCGAGTGACCAACCATGAGCTGCCTTCGGTGTAGCTCGGTCGCTCGCTTGCTATGTGTCAGAATTTGTTGAAAGCCAACTCGTTCGTTGTACACTTTGATGGGTGACCATCACTGTGTCTCCGTGCCGAGCTAGATCTCCCCTAGCCGTAAGGCACTTGAACGCCCCTTCGACGACGAGTTGCATGTGTGTGGTATGTGTCAGAATCTGGTGAAGCTTTCTGCATGTGATGTGCCTTGTGTGGATCCGTGGCCATTGCATTGTGTCTGGTGCTTAGATACCCAGACACTTAGAACGCTTGCGCGGAAAGCAAACTCGATCGTTGTACACTTTGATGGGCAACCATCACTGTGTCTCCGTGCCGTGCTAGATCCCCCCTAGCCGTAAGGCACTTTGAACGCCCCTTCGACGACGAGTTACAAGAGTGTGGTATGTGTCAGAATCTGGTGAAGCTTTCTGCATGTGATGTGCCTTGTGTGGATCCGTGGCCATTGCATTGTGTCTGGTGCTTAGATACCCAGACACTTAGAACGCTTGCGCGGAAAGCAAACTCGATCGTTGTACACTTTGATGGGCGACCATCACTGTGTCTCCGTGCCGAGCTAGATCTCCCCTAGCCGTAAGGCACTTTGAACGCCCCTTCGACGACGAGTTGCATGTGTGTGGTATGTGTCAGAATCTGGTAAAGCTTTCTGCATGTGATGTGCCTTGTGTGGATCCGTGGCCATCGCATCGTGTCTGGTGTGTAGGTACCCAGACACTTAAGCAAACTCGATCGTTGTACACTTTGATGGGCGAGCATCACTGTGTATCCGTGCCGTGTAAGAGCTCCCCTGGCCATCAGGCACTTGAAAGGTCCTTCGACGACGAGTTACAATAGTGGTGTGTTAGATACGTCAGATTACGGTGTCTACTAGTGTGCAATACGTATCCGGCTACGGCACGGAACGAACGGGAACTGTGGTGCAGACAAACAAGAGTTAAGCCTATTAGTCATTAACTCTAAGGACGGGGCCATGGGGCGGTACACAAAGGATACGGATGAGCGAGTATGCAGGCCCAATACTCAATAGCTCGATCCGATCCAAGCACATGAGTTGACTGCGGCGCCAGGTTAACCAATGTGCTAGATTCTATTTGGCCAGTAGAATCTTGTGTCTTAAGCGATTTGATACCAAGACACCAGAACGAAAGTTAGTTGAAGAGTTATTAAACTCTTATGAAGTATGGTTGTGCAATCACAACTTATGACTTTAACCTATAAAGTGGATATGGACTTGCAATTATAACATGGAATCTCTACACACCCCATGAGCTCGATCCAATCCACGCACACGAGTTGCCTGAGTAGCGACAGGTATACCGATGTGCAATACGTATCCGGCCACGGCACGGAACGAACGGGAACTGTGGTGCAGACATACAAAGAGTTAAGCCTACTAGTCATTAACTCTAAGGACGGGGCCATGGGGCGGTACGCAAAGGATACGGATGAGCGAGTATGCAGGCCCAATACTCAATAGCTCGATCCGATCCAAGCACATGAGTTGACTGCGGCGCCAGGTTAACCAATGTGCTAGATTCTATTTGGCCAGTAGAATCTTGTGTCTTACGCGATTTGATACCAAGACACCAGAACGAAAGTTAGTTGAAGAGTGATTAAACTCTTATGAAGAATGGTTGTGCAATCACAACTTATGACTTTAACCTATAAAGTGGATATGGACTATCAATTATAACATGGGGCACACACCATGTTCTCGATCCAATCCACGCACACGAGTTGCCTGAGTAGCGACAGGTATACCGATGTGCAATACGTATCCGGCCATAGGCACGGAACGAACAGGAACTGTGGTGCAGACATACAAGGGCCATGGGGCGGTACGCAAAGGATACGGATGAGCGAGTATGCAGGCCCAATACTCAATAGCTCGATCCGATCCAAGCACATGAGTTGACTGCGGCGCCAGGTTAACCGATGTGCTAAGAGAGTTGTTCCTGGGCCTTCAAAGTGACTTCAAAACTATCTTAGCGAATGGTGGCCATGGGCGTAGACATGAGCCACAAGTCACAAGGCCTGGGACTATTGGGTAATAAAGACAACTTAGTCAGAAAGTTAGTCTTTGGACGTACCACCGGGATTGTGTTACATTGGGAACCTTACTATAAAACCCTAGGCAGGGGATCACTCGGCTCATGGATCGATGAAGACCGCAGCTAAATGCGCGTCACAATGTGAACTGC
>NW_026045099.1:10000-27500 GCF_943734845.2 Anopheles funestus | reverse complement strand
TCCTCCCTTTCCGCATTCCAGCCATCTTGCAGCTCGTCGGTGATCCGTGCGACGAACTCGCAAATGCCGCTCCACCTCTCCGGGCTCTCAAGCAAGGCTGCCTCGAAGCCCTCGGGGGTGATCTGGTTCGATCTCCCCGCCTCGAACAGCACCTCTCGTTCAGCGGCAAAACGCGGACAGCAAAATACGACGTGTTCCGCCGTCTCGGCAACGCCAGGACATCTGGGGCAGTCCGGGGACGACGTGAAGCCCATCCGGCACAGGTAGTCACGGAAAAATCCGTGGCCAGACAATACCTGCGCCAACTGGAACGTCACGTCTCCATGCTTCCGTGACTGCCATGCCCTCACGTCGGGTAGCACTCGATGCGTCCACCGAGTGTACCGACTGGCGTCTTCGCTGGCAGCATCCGCGTCCCACCGCTGCTGCCACTGTTCAAACGTCCGGTCACGCTCCAGCTCCCGAACGCCAGACCTGGAGATCTCGTTGGCTGGATCGTTCAGCCGTTGATGGACCCTGCTGTCCTCCTCTATCTGCAGGCATATTGGAATGAGACCGGCCAGCAGCACGGCCGTCTCACCCCTCACCGTCCGGAAAGCCCGACACACACGAATGGCCGTTGTCCTCTGCACGCGCTGCACCAATCTACGGCATTGGCGCAGCTGCAGCCCCTCCGACCATACTGGGGCCCCGTAGCGCAGGATGGAGTCCGCTACGGCCGCCAGCAGTCGGGCACGCGACGACTTCGGTCCACTGTGGTTCGGCATGAGGCGCGTGACGGCCTCCGCGACCTTCATGGCCTTCGCTGCAGCCTGCTGAACGTGCGGCAACCATGACAGGTGATCGTGCAACCAAACTCCAAGATAACGGATGGAGCGCTGGGATTGCACGACCACACCTCCGATGTTGATGCTCACGACCGGATGACGCTTCAGGGTGGAGATGAGCGTCATTTCCGTCTTCTCTGGCGCCAACGAGAGACGGTTCCGGTCCAGCCAGTCCATGATTACCGCGATGGCTCGTTCAGCAGTCGAGGAAGCGGCTTGGGGTGTCGTTGCGGGGACCAAGACGACAAGGTCATCAGCGTAGCCAATAACCTCGGCCCCCTCAGGCAACTGGACACCCAGGACCCCGTCGTACAGCACGTTCCAAAGCGTGGGTCCCAAAATGGAACCCTGTGGAACGCCCGCACTGATGTTACGCTCGACAGGGCCCTCGCTGGTGTCGATAACCAGCCGCCGGTCCTCGAAATAGCTCCTCAGTATCTGCTGCAGCGATGACGGTACCCCCTTGTCCCTCAGCGCGTTGGCGATGGCTTGCCAGGGCGCAGAGTTAAAGGCGTTGCGGATATCAAGTGCCACCACCATCAGGCAGCGCTTGTCTCGGGCGTTGGTGCGGCGAAAGGACATGGCCGTCCTGCCCGCTTCGACAACGCGCTGGATCGCACTGATGGTGGATCTGCCTCGCCGGAAACCGTACTGCCCGTCCGACAGCCGTTCCGCATCTGGTTCCTCCAGGAACTCGTTGAGGCGGTTAAGAATTAGGCGCTCCAACACCTTGCCGAGTGCGTCGAGCATACACAGCGGCCGGTAGGAGGAGCTTTCCCCGGGAGGCTTGCCAGGCTTTGGCAACAGTACCAGTCGTTGCCTCTTCCAGGGCGCTGGAAACGCACCCCGGTCCAGGCAGTCCTGGTACAAACGGACGAAAACCTCCGGGTACTTCCTAATGGCCGTCTTAACCGCCGCGTTGGGGATACCGTCCAGTCCAGGCGCTTTCCGGTTCGCCATCGATCCCACGATGGACAACAGCTCGCCCACGGTGACAGGGGTCAACGAAGAACTCCGCTCCTCGGTGTCGACGCTCGATGATTCAGCGTCCGGCCAGTCAACAGGCGGATGTGTCGGGAACAGATCGTTGGCTATCCGCTCCAACACGACACGGTCAGTCTCAGGTGGCACGAAGCAGCCACGAAGACGAGACATGACCACCCGATAACCGGCCCCAAACTCGTTGGTTTCCGCCTGTTGAATCAGCTCATCGAGCTGCGCTCGCTTGCTGGCCCGGACAGCCTTCTCGACGGCTCTCCTCGCCGACCGATGATGTGCAGCCACGATGCTGCGCTCCTGCAGGTCGGTGGTATGAAGCATCCGCTCGTGCACGGCCGCACACTCCTCCCGAAGACGCAAGATCTCCGGAGTCCACCAGAAGAGGTCTCGATGGGGGTCACGATGCGACATGGTGACGCGCTCCATCGTGTCGTCGCATGCATCTAGCATGGCGTCGACCATCCCCTCCTGGCTGACGGCTCGTTCCGGAAAACCGGCCGTCTGGAGTGCGGCTGCGAATGCCTCCACCGAAAACTGCGTCGTCTTCCATCTACGGCCAGCGTGCCGAAACGTGGTAGACGACGAAGAGGACCCCTGTCCCCGCTGGCGATGCTGCTGCTGTTGTCGCTGCTGCCTCCCGTTCAGGTGACGATGCTGCTGCTGCAGGTGCTGCTGCTGCTGGTGCTGCTGCTGCTGGTGCTGCTGCTGTTGTCGTCGCTGCTGGTCAAGAGTTGGAGGCCCCACGGTGAAGAAAATGTACCGGTGGTCCGACGCCGTATAGTGGCACGAAGTGGTGTTCGCTGCCACCTCCCAAGTGTCTGGACGAGCAATGGATGCGCTCGCGAAAGACACATCCACGACACTGGGAGTGGCGACTCCGTTGCCCACGAACGTCGGGACCGATCCTTGGTTCAGGACCACAAGCCCAAGCTGCCGAATTGTATCGAGCAGCTCTTCACCGCGCCGGGTGGTACGTTGGCTACCCCACTCCTCATTCCAGGCGTTGAAATCGCCTGCCAGGACGATGCGAGGGTGGGGTTGGGCCTCCAACTCCACCGCCTCCAGAAGTTGCTCGAACTCGCCGGCGTTGAGACGTGGAGGGGCGTAACAGCTGATGAAGACCACCCCTCCAATCTGCGCAGCAGCCAACCCGGGCATGGCACAGCGCCAGACCCGCTGGATCGGAAGGTGGCCGGTCGCCACCACAGCTGCTCTCCCCGACGAATCCACCGTCCAGTTTCCGCTGCCCTCTGGAGGTCGGTACACCTCTGACAGCAGCAGCACGTCGACCCGCTTAGTGCGGGCTGTTTGCAGGGCCAGATCCTGAGCAGTGCGTCCACCACCCAGGTTGACCTGCATCACCCTCACTACACCCGACACTGTTGACCTTGTCGGCACGATGAGTGGCCCACTCGATGGGGCCCCTGGCAGACAATGCACTTAGCTGCCGACGTGCACTGACTAACGCGGTGGCCTACCTCGCCACACTGCAAACACTGACCCGTCCGGTCAGTTGAAGAACGGCAGTCCCGCGCCAGGTGCCCCATCAGCAGGCAACGGAAGCAGCGCTGACGGTCGAGCGGCTTCTTCGGCACTTCGCGGATGCCGCTGACACATTGGCAGAGTGTCAACTTCTGACCAATGAGACTCCGTGCCTTGGCCAGTGGGAGTCGAACACGCGCTCGCTTTGTGCCATCACGGAGCTCCCAAAGCTCGACGTGAGTGATGCCAGCCGCTGACCCCAGCTTCTCCTCAATGGCAAGCTTCACGTCACTCTCTTTGGCCAGAGAGTCGACGTTGGTGATGAGAAGCTCACCCATCTCCGTCACCACTCGTGCCTCGCCATCCTCACCTAGCGCTAGCTGGATCCGGCGAGCCAGCTCCGCGCTATCGACGTTCTTCCGCAACGGTACAAGCAGATGACCTTGCACGGTCCTGCGCCCCATGCCGATGTCTGCCCTGACGTCCTGCAGCTCCTGAGATGTACGCAGCTTCACGTACATCTCTGTCCAGGTTTTGTCCGAACCTGGGACCACCGCAATGCGGTCAGGACGCGGAGGACGCCCCTTAGACTGGGCACGATGCTGCTGATGTTGTTGCTGCTGACTCTGCTGCTGCTGCTGGCGCATCTGAGGTGGCCGGTACGGCTGGCCCACCTGCTGCGGTTGCTGCTGCTGCTGAGTCGAACGTTGCGATCGGCTCTTCCGACCGCTCACGACCGTAGCCCAGGACATCTGCTGCTGTTGCCGCTGCTGCTGACGTTGCGGTTGCTGCTGCTGCTGCTGCTGCTGGCCATTAGCCGACACTGCGACCGTCCGTCGCTGCGGCTGTGGCTGGCTGCGCTGCTGCTGCTGCTGCTGCTGCTGCTGCTGCCGCTGTTGTTGTTGCTGCTGCCGCTGCTGCTGCTGCTGCCGCTGCTGCTGCTGCTGCTGCTGCTGCTGCTGCTGCAGTTGCGAAGCTTTCTTCGCACGGTTGCGCTGCTGCCGGCTGCGTTTTGTCCTGGCACTGCCCTGACCAACAGGCTGTGCCGAGGAATGAAGCGCCGTCAAGGAACGCATGCCCTCTTGAAGCGCTTCCAGCGTACACTTCAGGGCCACTTCACGTTCCCGGCTAAGTCGCAGCTCTTCCGTCAGCGACTCGATCTGTTTGGCGAAGTTCTCCAGCATCTTGTGCTGGAAAGCCAGCACCGACGCTTCGCCATCGTCGTGGGGAGCCACGGTTGAAGACATCTCCCCTGCCGCTACCGCTGGCGGCACCACCGTCTGCTCGAGAAGAGAGGCGTCGGAAAATTCCGCATCGTCCTCCTCCTCGGAATTATCAGCCTCGGACGGAACCGCCACCGTTGGTCCGGCCGGCCGTGGTGTCTCCGGTAAAGGGGAAGGGGTATCGGACCGCTTCCGAGGCGTGGACGACGACCGCACCCCGGAACGAAGCACCCGCCCCTCCATTCTCCGCTCCTTTCACAAAAAACCGCCTGCACGAATCGTTCAGACGGAACAAGGGAATATTCCCTTCAACATCTGCCAAGGTAACGACCGTCCGTCGCTAGAGCCCCTTTGGCAGATTTCCCGTCCGCGGATCGCAAGAATAAAAAACTCCCACTTTTTTCTTTATTAAAAACAATTTCGCAAGAGAAAACCGCAAGAATAAGAATTTTTAATAAATTCCGCAAGAGATTCAAGAAAACACCAAAAAACGGGTTCGTCGCCTGCTGACGCGTTGAAGTCTCTCGTTTTGGCGTTCCCGGGGAAGGATTCGGAGCCAAAGAACCGTTCCCGGTCTCCTGCTAAGCGTTCCCGGTCTCCGGCTGCGCGTTCTCACTCTCTGACCGCTAAGCGCCGGAAAGGTATGCAATTCGCATCGAGTTTTATAGCACCGTAACGCTTCGTAACGCTGGTGTCCCGGCTAAGCGCTACCGCTACCGGTCACTGGTGGCGCTGCAGACGTCGAAGAGAAGGTGGTTGCTGTCTTCGCTGGAAGTTGCGGAACCCGCCACGGGTGGCGCTGTCGTCATAAAAAGGGAGCTTTTACGTTGGGTTGTTGTCCTCACTGCTCGAAAACGCTTCGTGGTGTTGTTGATGACACAAACACACGCGACGACACACCTGACGCCACCGTACCACGCTGTTGCACGCACTTTCACGTCGAGTTTTTACTGTTTATCTCTTTTTAAAAGCACTTTACGTCGCTGGAAAACGATAGTTTATGCTCCCTAGCATGTGTTTTACCACTTTTCCAATGTTCTAACACGGTATTTCGATATTTATTCGCCACTGAAGTTCCCCATACAAAGTGTATGGGGACACTTTAAACTGAGTTTTAGCGCAGTAAATTGAAGTAAAACGATTTCCTTTTTCAATATTCGCTAAGAATGACACTCAATTCGCCCTTTTCGACTATTGTTCCGCTATTTATAAGCACTTTTGCACAATATTTTTGCAAAAAATACGGAGCGACACAAAGCACGTCTAAACTGCTGGCTTGACAGCTACGCACACCACAGGGATAACTGGCTTGTGGCCGCCAAGCGTTCATAGCGACGTGGCTTTTTGATCCTTCGATGTCGGCTCTTCCTATCATTGTAAAGCAAAATTTACCAAGCGTAGGATTGTTCACCCTTTCAAGGGAACGTGAGCTGGGTTTAGACCGTCGTGAGACAGGTTAGTTTTACCCTACTGGTGTGCATTGTTTGTCGCTATCTTAACGGAATTCCTGTGCAGTACGAGAGGAACCACAGGTACGGACCACTGGCTCAATACTAGTTCGAACGGACTATGGTATGACGCTACGTCCGCTGGATTATGCCTGAACGCCTCTAAGGTCGTATCCAATCCGAGCTGATAGCGCTTCTTATACCCATTAGGTGGTCGTAAGCTAGCGGGCCTAACAACCCTCCGAGAACCGTCCGTGCTGTCCATTGGCACACTGGCGTCTCATCCCCGCTTACTACTAGGCCGCAAAGGGCGGGTTCGCGCTGCACGTGTTAGTACCATACATGTTGGGAACACCGGTGGACGAGCTTGCCGACTGTGGATATCACTAGTTTCGACACCTACGACCGCCCGCAAACGACGGGACTACAGGCTGGGAGCTTCAAGTTGTAGAGATGCGTTCGCATCGATCCTCTCAGGCGACCCATGCTTGGTGGTTAGTGCTTGCGCGTGCGCGCCCCGTGTGTGCTGGAATTGGCCAACCAGTGCACATTGGTGGTGCGTACCGTGACTTGCACCATGTGACGAGAGTGTTGAAGAACACTGTGTGGTGACTCTATGCCTATGTGATGGGGTGCTTGTAACACACGACCGAACCGACGGCTCGTTGGATGGTCACGACAGTGTGGTGCAGGTGCGCCCATGTGTAACGAATACATTGAGTGCCGTTGGAGGTTAGCGGTTGGTTGGTTGCATGCTACAACTTCGCGTTGTACATGGGCTGGCCGCTGCGCTTCCTTCGGGTTGCCACTTGATGTTGATAGGGTTGATGTATTGTGTTCGTTGACTTTTGGTTCATTCCAAAAGTCTTCGGACTTAGATAATTTTACAAGTGTCGGCGCTCTCGGACCGAAAATAAGAAGACAACTAAGAAGAAAAAGAGAAAGAAGCTAATAGTGGAAAGTATTCTTCTTCAAAGAAGGAACAAAAATTTTACAAGTGTTGAAAAATTTCCTAAGTCCAAAAAATTTTCTAAGTCCAGAAAATTTTCTAAGTCCCACAAAATGGAACATGATGAAGAAGATACAGAAGTTGAAAATTTTTCTAAGTCCAAAAAATTTTCTAAGTCCAGAAAATTTTCTAAGTCCAAAGTGTTGGAACAATTTCCAAAGGCCCATAGGTTGCACTGAATTTTCCTAAGTTGGCCACAAGTACCCATGAGGTATCGAGAAGGTTCACCCGAAGGACATAATATGTCCCAAAGTACCGATAGAGCACCCACAAAGAGCACCCAATTGGCCTAAGTTGGCCAAAAGTACCGATAGAGTACCCACAAGTAGCACTGAGTTGGCCTAAGTTGGCCAAAAGTACCGATAGAGTACCCACAAATAGCACCGAATGGGCCTAAGTTGGCCAAAAGTACCGATAGAGTACCCACAAGAAGCACTGAGTTGGCCTAAGTTGGCCAAAAGTACCGATAGAGTACCCACAAATAGCACCCAGTTGGCCTAAGTTGGCCAAAAGTACCGATAGAGCACCCACAAGAAGCACTGAGTTGGCCTAAGTTGGCCAAAAGTACCGATAGAGTACCCACAAATAGCACCCAGTTGGCCTAAGTTGGCCAAAAGTACCGATAGAGCACCCACAAGTAGCACCCAATTGGCCTATGTTGGCCAAAAGTACCGATAGAGTACCCACAAATAGCACCCAATTGGCCTAAGTTGGCCAAAAGTACCGATAGAGTACCCACAAATAGCACCGAGTGGGCCTAACATGGCCAAAAGTACCGATAGAGTACCCACAAGTAGCACTGAGTTGGCCTAAGTTGGCCAAAAGTACTGATAGAGTACCCACAAATAGCACCGAATGGGCCTAACATGGCCAAAAGTACCGATAGAGTACCCACAAATAGCACCGAATGGGCCTAACATGGCCAAAAGTACCGATAGAGCACCCACATATAGCACCCCATTGGCCTAAGTTGGCCAAAAGTACCGATAGAGTACCCACAAAGAGCACCCAATTGGCCTAAGTTGGCCAAAAGTACCGCCAAGTAGCACCATAGAGGCCCGAGTAGAGCGAAATGTGGGCCAAATTGAACATTTGAAAATTTTTACAAGTCCAGAAAATTTTCTAAGTCCAGAAAATTTTCTAAGTCCAAAGAGTTGGACAAATTTCCTTAGGCCCAAAGGTTGCACTGAATGTTCCTAAGTTGGCCATCAGTACCCATGAAGTATAGCGAAGGTTCACCCGAAAGACACAATACGCCCTAAAGTACCCACAGAGTACCCACAAGTTGCACCCAATTGGCCTAAGTTGGCCAGAAGTACCGACAAGTACCACCATAGAAGCCCGAGTAGAGCGAAATGTGGGCCAAAGTACCGAGTAGTTGCCACAAATGCCCAAATGGATACCAAAATGTGGTACCAAGTACCTAACTGTTGCAACAAATGCTAGCTTTCTGAGCAAAAGCTGTGGACCAATTTCGTAGAAGAACCGCCTAGGCGAAAAGGCAAAAATCGCCGAAGCTGGCCCGCTCGCAGAGCTCGCGGGCCAGGAGATACTCATAGGGCGATTTACTAGAGTGGGGAACTTGAGAATTTTTGTGTCCGAGACTTTGGGCAACTTCGCGGCCGCCCCCTTAAAGTAAAAGATTTTCTCTGGGTGCCTAAAATTCGCAATTCCCGCAAAGTCGGGAAGACGTTAAAGTTTTTGCCCAAAAAATGGCCATCGATTTAAGGTGATTTTCCAATAAGAAAATGCTTCCTATTTTGAATTTTTTCGAATATTTCCTAAACTAAGCGTCGGAGCACATGGCCGTGGAGGAACTTTTGGTAGCTTTTGGCAAGGGCTATCGGATGAAATAATAAGAAAGGCCATCAGAGCGATATTGGATTAATGCGGGCTCATAAACGCACCTGAGAAGTGAAAATTGGTACCTTGCACGCAGGATGCAAGAAATGCTTGAGTGTTAACCATCATCGGTACCAAGTACCTAGGTTATATCGAGTGCGTAGATGGAAGTCGGTACCAAAGGGAAACCTTCCTAGGCTAGGTGCACGCAAGTGAGTATGGATCGATCAGTAGAAAGATGGGAAGCCATAGGAAACCTTCCTAGGCTAGGTGCACGCAAGTGAGTATGGATCGATCAGTAGAAAGATGGGAAGCCCAAGGAAACCTTCCTAGGCTAGGTGCACGCAAGTGAGTATGGATCGATCAGTAGAAAGATGGGAAGCCATAGGAAACCTTCCTAGGCTAGGTGCACGCAAGTGAGTATGGATCGATCAGTAGAAAGATGGGAAGCCCAAGGAAACCTTCCTAGGCTAGGTGCACGCAAGTGAGTATGGATCGATCAGTAGAAAGTGGGAAGCCCAAGGAAACCTTCCTAGGCTAGGTGCACGCAAGTGAGTATGGATCGATCAGTAGAAAGATGGGAAGCCATAGGAAACCTTCCTAGGCTAGGTGCACGCAAGTGAGTATGGATCGATCAGTAGAAAGATGGGAAGCCAAAGGAAACCTTCCTAGGCTAGGTGCACGCAAGTGAGTATGGATCGATCAGTAGAAAGATGGGAAGCCATAGGAAACCTTCCTAGGCTAGGTGCACGCAAGTGAGTATGGATCGATCAGTAGAAAGATGGGAAGCCCAAGGAAACCTTCCTAGGCTAGGTGCACGCAAGTGAGTATGGATCGATCAGTAGAAAGATGGGAAGCCATAGGAAACCTTCCTAGGCTAGGTGCACGCAAGTGAGTATGGATCGATCAGTAGAAAGATGGGAAGCCAAAGGAAACCTTCCTAGGCTAGGTGCACGCAAGTGAGTATGGATCGATCAGTAGAAAGATGGGAAGCCATAGGAAACCTTCCTAGGCTAGGTGCACGCAAGTGAGTATGGATCGATCAGTAGAAAGATGGGAAGCCCAAGGAAACCTTCCTAGGCTAGGTGCACGCAAGTGAGTATGGATCGATCAGTAGAAAGTGGGAAGCCCAAGGAAACCTTCCTAGGCTAGGTGCACGCAAGTGAGTATGGATCGATCAGTAGAAAGATGGGAAGCCATAGGAAACCTTCCTAGGCTAGGTGCACGCAAGTGAGTATGGATCGATCAGTAGAAAGATGGGAAGCCATAGGAAACCTTCCTAGGCTAGGTGCACGCAAGTGAGTATGGATCGATCAGTAGAAAGATGGGAAGCCATAGGAAACCTTCCTAGGCTAGGTGCACGCAAGTGAGTATGGATCGATCAGTAGAAAGATGGGAAGCCCAAGGAAACCTTCCTAGGCTAGGTGCACGCAAGTGAGTATGGATCGATCAGTAGAAAGATGGGAAGCCATAGGAAACCTTCCTAGGCTAGGTGCACGCAAGTGAGTATGGATCGATCAGTAGAAAGATGGGAAGCCCAAGGAAACCTTCCTAGGCTAGGTGCACGCAAGTGAGTATGGATCGATCAGTAGAAAGATGGGAAGCCATAGGAAACCTTCCTAGGCTAGGTGCACGCAAGTGAGTATGGATCGATCAGTAGAAAGATGGGAAGCCCAAGGAAACCTTCCTAGGCTAGGTGCACGCAAGTGAGTATGGATCGATCAGTAGAAAGATGGGAAGCCATAGGAAACCTTCCTAGGCTAGGTGCACGCAAGTGAGTATGGATCGATCAGTAGAAAGATGGGAAGCCCAAGGAAACCTTCCTAGGCTAGGTGCACGCAAGTGAGTATGGATCGATCAGTAGAAAGATGGGAAGCCATAGGAAACCTTCCTAGGCTAGGTGCACGCAAGTGAGTATGGATCGATCAGTAGAAAGATGGGAAGCCATAGGAAACCTTCCTAGGCTAGGTGCACGCAAGTGAGTATGGATCGATCAGTAGAAAGATGGGAAGCCCAAGGAAACCTTCCTAGGCTAGGTGCACGCAAGTGAGTATGGATCGATCAGTAGAAAGATGGGAAGCCATAGGAAACCTTCCTAGGCTAGGTGCACGCAAGTGAGTATGGATCGATCAGTAGAAAGATGGGAAGCCCAAGGAAACCTTCCTAGGCTAGGTGCACGCAAGTGAGTATGGATCGATCAGTAGAAAGATGGGAAGCCATAGGAAACCTTCCTAGGCTAGGTGCACGCAAGTGAGTATGGATCGATCAGTAGAAAGTGGGAAGCCCAGTACCAAATGCCCTAGTGAAGACCGTAAACGAATATCATGAACCGAGAAGGAGCACCAAATGCCCTAGTGAAGACCGTAAACGAATATCATGAACCGATAAGGAGCACCAAATGCCCTAGTGAAGACCGTAAACGAATATCATGAACCAAGAAGTAGCAACGAATGCCTGAAAAAGTACCAAGTCCACGGTATAGAGTAACGAGAGTTAACCGCCGTGATGTATGCAATGAGGGCAGCCATTGCATGGGTTCTGGACTTGGTTCGCGAATAACTTTTTTGCTAGACATCGGACAAAGTTGACGTGGAAGAACGAAATGTAGCATTTGATGCCACCTATCCAAAACTTTTTCAAGATTGAAGATCCGATCGATACAGCCTGAGTTATAGGCAAAAGTTGGTGCAAAATTGAGCATTTTTAATGGTGAAAAATCGGTACTCCTCGAATAGCTCCTGTTGGAAGCATCGGACCACATGGTCGTGGAGAAACATATTGTAGCGTGCGGTGTCAAGTATCGACACCCAAAACCGCATGTCCGATGGACGGAAAATGACCAAGTTATAGTGAAAACTTGGTTGCACCAAATTCCCGAAGAAGTGCAACGAGAAGGTGAATGCGCAGGTTGTTCGTCGAATAGCTCCGGCCACAGACATGGTAGCGATTAGTGGTGCATGGAAGAAATCTAGCCACAAGTGCCATCTACCCATGGCCAGAAGAAAGTGTGGCCATATCTTGGATACCGGCGGAGCTATGGGGCAAATATGGGCCAAAAATGGTGCAAGTTGGACCAAAAATCCGAAAAAGTACCTAGGTAAATGCGCAGGTTGTTCGTCGAATAGCTCCGGCCACAGACATGGTAGCGATTAGTGGTGCATGGAAGAAATCTAGCCACAAGTGCCATCTACCCATGGCCAGAAGAAAGTGTGGCCATATCTTGGATACCGGCGGAGCTATGGGGCAAATATGGGCCAAAAATGGTGCAAGTTGGACCAAAAATCCGACCAAGTGCGCGAGGCGCTTTCGTGAATAGCTCCGGCCACAGACATGGTAGCGATTAGTGGTGCATGGAAGAAATCTAGCCACAAGTGCCATCTACCCATGGCCAGAAGAAAGTGTGGCCATATCTTGGATACCGGCGGAGCTATGGGGCAAATATGGGCCAAAAATGGTGCAAGTTGGACCAAAAATCCGACCAAGTGCGCGAGGCGCTTTCGTGAATAGCTCCGGCCACAGACATGGTAGCGATTAGTGGTGCATGGAAGAAATCTAGCCACAAGTGCCATCTACCCATGGCCAGAAGAAAGTGTGGCCATATCTTGGATACCGGCGGAGCTATGGGGCAAATATGGGCCAAAAATGGTGCAAGTTGGACCAAAAATCCGACCAAGTGCGCGAGGCGCTTTCGTGAATAGCTCCGGCCACAGACATGGTAGCGATTAGTGGTGCATGGAAGAAATCTAGCCACAAGTGCCATCTACCCATGGCCAGAAGAAAGTGTGGCCATATCTTGGATACCGGCGGAGCTATGGGGCAAATATGGGCCAAAAATGGTGCAAGTTGGACCAAAAATCCGACCAAGTGCGCGAGGCGCTTTCGTGAATAGCTCCGGCCACAGACATGGTAGCGATTAGTGGTGCATGGAAGAAATCTAGCCACAAGTGCCATCTACCCATGGCCAGAAGAAAGTGTGGCCATATCTTGGATACCGGCGGAGCTATGGGGCAAATATGGGCCAAAAATGGTGCAAGTTGGACCAAAAATCCGACCAAGTGCGCGAGGCGCTTTCGTGAATAGCTCCGGCCACAGACATGGTAGCGATTAGTGGTGCATGGAAGAAATCTAGCCACAAGTGCCATCTACCCATGGCCAGAAGAAAGTGTGGCCATATCTTGGATACCGGCGGAGCTATGGGGCAAATATGGGCCAAAAATGGTGCAAGTTGGACCAAAAATCCGAAAAAGTACCTAGGTAAATGTGATGGTTGTTCGTCGAATAGCTCCGGCCACAGACATGGTAGCGATTAGTGGTGCATGGAAGAAATCTAGCCACAAGTGCCATCTAGCCATGGCCAGAAGAAAGTGTGGCCATATCTTGGATACCGGCGGAGCTATGGTGCAAATATGGGCCAAAAATGGTGAAGTTGGACCAAAAATCCGACCAAGTGCGCGAGGCGCTTTCGTGAATAGCTCCGGCCACAGACATGGTAGCGGTTAGTGGTGCATGGAAGAAATCTAGCCACAAGTGCCATCTAGCCATGGCCAGAAGAAAGTGTGGCGATATCTTGGATACCGGCGGAGCTATGGGGCAAATACGGGCCAAAAATGGGTAAACTTGTACGGTCCAAAGCCAAGGGTAAATTTTTTTATTCCTCTAATAACTTCTAGCACAGACATTGAATCGGTTGGTAATGTATGGATGAAATGCAGCAAACAGTTGGAACTACCCATAAAATCTTAAAGATTGACGATCCAATGTATAGAACCGGAGTAATGTGCGATACTTGGTGTAAAATCGAGTGAAAAATTAACTATAAACTGTTTTTGGCCCATAACTCGAATACTAGACATCGGAAGGGGGGGTCGTAGAACGATTTTTTGTTGCCCTATCGATTCCCTATCGAACGAGCAAAAGTTGTTTTTTTGACCAAAAAGGACCCCTACTCTAGTAAAATTGGCCTGATTTTACTAGTCCCCGGTACCCGTACAGGCAAAATGAGCAAAATGCTCAAGTATGAATGGTTTTTGGCCCATAACTCGAATACTAGACGTCGCAGGGGGGTGTCATGGAACAATTTTTGGTAGCCCTTGAAATTATCTATCGAATGACATATACTTGATTTTTGGCCAAAAAGTTCCCTAGACTAGTAAAAATCGCATCATTTTACTAGAGTCGGGTACCCTGGACGAAAAACCGCTATAATTGCGGTTTTTGGCTAATAACTCGAATACTAGACGTCGCAGGGGGGTGTCGTGGAACAATTTTTGGTAGCCCTTGAAATTATCTATCGAATGACATATACTTGATTTTTGGCCAAAAAGTTCCCTAGACTAGTAAAAATCGCATCATTTTACTAGAGTCGGGTACCCTGGACGAAAAACCGCTTAAGTTGCGGTTTTTGGCTAATAACTCGAATACTAGACGTCGCAGGGGGGTGTCGTGGAACAATTTTTGGTAGCCCTTGAAATTATCTATCGAATGACATATACTTGATTTTTTGACCAAAAAGTTCCTAGACTAGTAAAAATCGCATCATTTTACTAGAGTCGGGTACCCTGTACGAAAAACCGCTATAGTTGCGGTTTTTGGCCAATAACTCGAATACTAGACGTCGGAGGGGGGTGCCGTAGAACAATTTTTTGTAGCCCTTGAAATTACCTTTCGAATGATATATAGTGGTTTTTTGGTCAAACAGTGACCCCGAGACTAGTAACCCTCCATACACAAAACCGCCTAAAAAGTTTTGGTTTTGCAAAATTTTGAAAAGTGCGTCAAAAAAATTTTTTCAAAAAGTACCAAATCGTGATCAGAACTCACTATAGACCATAAAAAGTGAAATCCGATGGTCATTTGCAACACTTGGTCAATCGAGAAAAATTTCACTTTTTTACTAGAGTCGGGTACCCTGAACGAAAAATCGCTCAAGTGATGGTTTTTGGCCAATAACTCGAATACTAGACGTCGGAGGGGGGTGCCGTAGAACAATTTTTTGTAGCCCTTGAAATTACCTTTCGAATGATATATAGTGGTTTTTTGGTCAAACAGTGACCCCGAGACTAGTAACCCTCCATACACAAAACCGCCTACAAAAACTTTGTTTTGAAAAATTTTGAAAAGTTCAAAAAATTTTTTTTTTCAAAAACTACTAAAACGTGATAAGAACTTACTATAGACCATGAAAAGTGATATCCGATGATAATTTGCAAAAGTTGGTAACTAGTAAAAAATTTCACTTTTTTACTAGAGTCGGTGCAACGAGAAAAAAAAAGTCCGTGATGGAGAAAAATGGCACGTTTTCCACGCCTGTACGCTTTCGTTTTCTATATAGGGGGTAGGTGAGCCAGAAGCATGAATTTGACTGAGTACGTATCTTTATGAATTGGGCCCTTCTAAATCGATTGAGACTACCCCCAGGACGATCGGACGACTGCTTCTGGCTCAAAATGTGGTTTTTAGATTTTGATCGTCAATTATGAGAGAAAAAATCGATTAGAAGTAAAGATACGAAATGCTTGGTCTAAGTTGGGAAACGACTTCGGATATTTGTTGGACGTTGTCGTCGAAGGTCCGAGGACCAAGGAAAAGTGATTTCCAAGTGGATTTATGCACTATTAGTCGATGGTAAGATGTGAAATTAGTAGAACTTACCATACAGTTTGCGAAGTTGAAGCAATCGGTTGGTGAATATGGTACTGTCTGTCCAATTTGGTGGTTCGGAATGAGTGAAACGATGTTGATGATGGATAGACGTTCCGATTGCCCCCGATCGGGGAACATATAGTGGTCTTTAAGGTCCAAGTACCTATGTTTTGGTAAGCAGAACTGAGAGTTAAAGGATGAAAGTCGGCCATTCCTAATATCATCCTATCGGTGGTTCGCGAGTTGTTTGAGGACCGGAGCAGCTCGCGATGAAACGGTCCTAGGGTATTGGTTATCCATCCAAGGAAGAGTAAATGCGATCCTAGATGTGTGTCGTTGGCCGTTCTACCGGTATCGCCTATCGATGAGATATCGACGGGCATGCCTTACTCGAAAGTTGAATTCTAGGATCGATGGTCAAACAGACCTATGAGCGATAAACCAAACTGAACACGTATTGATGTCGGCTTTTCCTATCATTTGATGCCGCAGGTTGTTTAGGGACCGGAGCAACTTGCGGCCGAGACGGTCCCCGGGGGTTTCTTTCTCCAAGGAGTGGAAACTATTAAGCAAGAGTTGTAGCAAGATACGATCCTCTGATGTGTCGTTGGCCGTTCATGCGGTATCGCCTGTCGATGAGATATCGATGGGCATGCCTTACTCTACCGACCTTCTAATTGAGAGTATTAATCAGGGATCGATGGTCAAACAAGACCAATGAGCGATAAACCAAACTGAACACGTATTGATGTCGGCTTTTCCTATCATTTGATGCCGCAGGTTGTTTAGGGACCGGAGCAGCTTGCGGCCGAGACGGTCCCCGGGGGTTTCTTTCTCCAAGGAGAAGAAACGATTAAGCAAAAGTTGTAGCAAGATACGATCCTCTGATGTGTCGTTGGCCGTTCAAGCGGTATCGCCTGTCGATGAGATATCGATGGGCATGCCTTACTCTCCCGACTGGATTACTGAGAGTTTAATCAGGGATCGATGGTCAAACAGACCAATGAGCGATAAACCAAACTAAACACATATTGATGTCGGCATTTCCTATCATTTGTCGCAGGTTGTTTAGGGACCGGAGCAGCTTGCGACCGAGACGGTCCCCGGGGGTTTCTTTCTCTAAGGAGTGGAAACGATTAAGCAAAAGTCGTAGCAATAATCGATCACCTGATGTGTCGTTGGCCGTTCTTGCGGTATCGCCTGTCGATGAGATATCGATGGGCATGCCTTACTCTCCTGACTGTTTAATTGAGAGTTATAATCAGGGATCGATGGTCAAAAAGACCTATGAGCGATAAACCAAACTGAACACGTATTGATGTCGGCATTTCCTATCATTTGTCGCAGGTTGTTTGGGGACCGGAGCAGCTTGCGACCGAGACGGTCCCTTCCCGAAAGATGGTGAACCGAGTCGTCTGGCGTAAAAACCGGACGACTCGAAAGGGCTTGACCCTTTCAAGTGAGCGATAATCACATTCTACGCTCAGTTCGACAGCTACAAGGCAATCACTCGCTATGTTCAGAGCTAATACATGCAACATGCCGGCATTGTTTCCACCGACGCATGGATTCAAGACTGGTGCACTTATTAGTTAAACCGTTCGCCTCCGGGTGTTTCGAGTTCAAGTCTGGATGAGGATTGATCTTGCTGGTAATAGCTTGAGCCCCTGAATAAGGGGTCGAAGCGTACATCTTGAGACCATGTACAACATATTACCAAATCGGCACCATGGGTTCGGGTGCAAGTGATGTAACCGTGAAAGATGTTGAGCAGCCCAACATCGGTTTACACACGCATAATAGGAAGGCAGCGCTGTCGACTGGTCAGTCGTGTAAGAAGTGTGCATTATCGATCACAAATATATTGGTGATCTGTAGGTTGCGCATACACCATGCCCGGTGTAAAGTGCCGTGGTCCCCCCCGGGGGGCTGCATCAAACCGTTCGCCACGCGAACTACCCAATGGAACGAACTCTATGCATTTAATAAGAAGAAGAGATGATAATGAAACACGGTCGATTTAAGAGT
>NW_026045098.1:20000-37330 GCF_943734845.2 Anopheles funestus | reverse complement strand
GGTACGGCAAAAGCTGGCTCTCGCGAAGACGATTCCAGGGAGGTGTCGCACGTCCGGATCCGACGAAAACTGACGAAGTGGTGCACGATTTGGCCACCGATTTTCACACACACACGGTCGAATATGTCCCGCACTCTGGCCACCGCACTATGGGCCCGATTGACCCGTTGAAGACACGTATCGACGCGTCTTGCCGAGACGCTTCGAACAAAGTGCTACCCGTCCCAATCGGTCCACTTTTCACGAAGTTGTGCAATAAAATGTTTTTCCGCACTAACACTACTGCACTCGCACACTAACACCACCAAACGGATTTTTCCAGATAGCAGAACTCAGCCGTTTATGGACCGATCCTGGCGATCCACGGATCGATCGACGCGCCCGACCGAGCCCTATCCGATGGTGGGTGGATCGAGGGGGTGGTGGGAGGAAACTGGCCTCCAAAAACCCGAAAAACCCCCTTTTTTCCGCCTTTTCGCTGGTTTCCAGGCTGTTTCCGGTCCGATCGACTGCCGGAAAATTTTGGTCGATGCGTCCTCGTGTTCCGGTACTGATGGGACTCTCAAACTTACCAAAAATCAGCGTTTAACTCGTCTAAAAATTGATCTTCCGATCCGCTCAATGGATCGCCTCCGAAACAACGGCAACAGCTGCGTCTCGTCGGCGCATTTGCAACGAGGTGCCGGACTTCGAAATCGGACCAGCGGTTCCGAAACGGTGCACAAATGAAAATTCCGCTCACACACACGCACACACAAAACCCAGTTCCGGGGCCGTTCACTGGATCGCCCCCCCTGGTACGGCAAGAGCTGGCTCTCGCGAAGACGATTCCAGGGAGGTGTCGCACGTCCGGATCCGACGAAAACTGGCGGAGTGGTGCACGTTTTGGCCACCGATTTTCACACACACACGGTCAAAATGTCCGGCACTCTGGCCACCGCACTATGGGCCCGATTGACCCGTTGAAGGCACGTATCGACGCGTCTTGCCGAGACGCGTCCAACGAAGTGCTAAACGTCGCAATCGGCCCACTTTTCTCGAAGTTGTGCAATAAAAATGTTTTCGCACTAACACTAATGCACTCGCACACTAACACCACCAAAGGATTTTTCCAGATAGCAGAACTCAGCCGTTTATGGACCGATCCTGGCGATCCACGGATCGATCGACGCGCCCGGCCAAGCCCTATCCGATGGTGGGTGGATCGAGGGGGTGGTGGGAGGAAACTGGCCTCCAAAAACCCGAAAAACCCCCTTTTTCTCGCCTTTTCGCCGGTTTCCGGGCTAATTCCGGTCCGATCGGCCTGCGGCCAATTTTCCCGGGTGAGTCCCGATGGGCCACTCCTGTTACGATGATTAAACCCGCGCCAGGTTGCAGGGTTGATTTTTGAAAATTCAAAAACCAGGCCGGAAAAAACTCCCTGGTTTTTGGGAGTAGCGGGGGGGGACTTGGCACACGTGTAGAGGACCCCAATCGAGGGCCGGATGCCAAAATCCAAGTGGCCAGGTGGCCAACCGACCGAGTTATTAAATTTCAAAAATTTAATAACTAATTAAATAATATTGGCCTTCCACTTTGCCAAATCTTCAAGATGTCGCCCGAAAACACGTGGTGGATTTTACACGCACTTTTTGAAACCGGAAACGCGAAAAACCTCCAACTTTGGGCGCTAATATCTCCGTTGTTTTTCAACGCACAGAAACGGTAGACCACTTCATCGAATCGGGACGTTCTCACTCAACGTTTTACAATGTTTTTAAATCGATTCGCACACTTTTAGAGGGCAATACCAACCGGATACTAAAAAACACTAGTTTTTTGGGAACCACTTCCGGTGGCATACACACACACGCACAAACTTTAAACCGTTGGATGCGTCTTTTTAATACGCGTCTTTTGATGTTTTATTTTTGAAAATCCGTCAAGAATTGACGAAGTTATTCACGAAAAACTGGTCCCCGGAAAATCCCATACAAATTGTATGGCCGGAAATGAAACCGGAAACGCGAAAAACCTCCAACTTTGGGCGCTAATATCTCCGTTGTTTTTCAACGCACAGAAACGGCAGACCACTTCATCGAATCGGGACGTTCTCACTTAACGTTTTACAATGTTTTTGAATCGATTCGCTCACTTTTAGAGGGCAATATCAACCGGACACTAAAAAACACTAGTTTTTTGGGCACCACTTCCGGTGGCATACACACACACGCACAAACTTAACACCGTTGGATGCGTCTTTTTAATACGCGTCTTTTGATGTTTTATTTTTGAAAATCCGTCAAGAATTGACGAAGTTATTCACGAAAAACTGGTCCCCGGAAAATCCCATACAAATTGTATGGCGAGAGTCAAAACCGGAAACGCGAAAAACCTCCAACTTTGGGCGCTTATATCTCCGTTGTTTTTCAACGCACAGAAACGGCAGACCACTTCATCGAATCGGGATAATCTCACTTAATGTTCTGCAATATTTTTCAACCGATTCGCGCACTTTTAGAGGGCAATACCAACCGGACACTAGAAAACACTGGTTTTTCCCTCCTGAGGGGGAGGGGGTGGATATGGGTGGGGCGGGGGGGTGACGATCCGGTGCTCCACTCCGAGACCTATCCACCGATACCCCGGACGTCCCTCTAGCCCGAGGGGTTACCGAGATATCCCACTTTAAAGGATTTGTCCGGAAGTTTGATAACTCGGTGTTGGAGTTCGATAACAGTTATCGAACTACTTATCAAACTTTTTCAATCCCCTATATCTCCAGAACCACTTGTCCGATCCGGGCGTCCGACGGCTCCCCGGAAAGGAAATTTTGTCCTCTTTTGAAATATTTCAAGGTTGAAATATTTCATGAAATATTTCGTGAAATATTTCACGTTTTCCGTAAAAACGCTCGTAGCACTATGGTTCGAGTTGGGGGGGCTGGGGAATATCACTCCTAACAACACCAGCGCCACCTGTGGGTAAATCTCGAACTAATTCGCTTTAAACGCACTTTTTCGCAAATTCGCACGGGAGCGCTCGAAAAACACGTCCGTTCACTTCGGAGGTTTCGCTCAGACTACAGGGATAACTGGCTTGTGGCCGCCAAGCGTTCATAGCGACGTGGCTTTTTGATCCTTCGATGTCGGCTCTTCCTATCATTGTAAAGCAAAATTTACCAAGCGTAGGATTGTTCACCCTTTCAAGGGAACGTGAGCTGGGTTTAGACCGTCGTGAGACAGGTTAGTTTTACCCTACTGGTGTGCATTGTTTGTCGCTATCTTAACGGAATTCCTGTGCAGTACGAGAGGAACCACAGGTACGGACCACTGGCTCAATACTAGTTCGAACGGACTATGGTATGACGCTACGTCCGCTGGATTATGCCTGAACGCCTCTAAGGTCGTATCCAATCCGAGCTGATAGCGCTTCTTATACCCATTAGGTGGTCGTAAGCTAGCGGGCCTAACAACCCTCCGAGAACCGTCCGTGCTGTCCATTGGCACACTGGCGTCTCATCCCCGCTTACTACTAGGCCGCAAAGGGCGGGTTCGCGCTGCACGTGTTAGTACCATACATGTTGGGAACACCGGTGGACGAGCTTGCCGACTGTGGATATCACTAGTTTCGACACCTACGACCGCCCGCAAACGACGGGACTACAGGCTGGGAGCTTCAAGTTGTAGAGATGCGTTCGCATCGATCCTCTCAGGCGACCCATGCTTGGTGGTTAGTGCTTGCGCGTGCGCGCCCCGTGTGTGCTGGAATTGGCCAACCAGTGCACATTGGTGGTGCGTACCGTGACTTGCACCATGTGACGAGAGTGTTGAAGAACACTGTGTGGTGACTCTATGCCTATGTGATGGGGTGCTTGTAACACACGACCGAACCGACGGCTCGTTGGATGGTCACGACAGTGTGGTGCAGGTGCGCCCATGTGTAACGAATACATTGAGTGCCGTTGGAGGTTAGCGGTTGGTTGGTTGCATGCTACAACTTCGCGTTGTACATGGGCTGGCCGCTGCGCTTCCTTCGGGTTGCCACTTGATGTTGATAGGGTTGATGTATTGTGTTCGTTGACTTTTGGTTCATTCCAAAAGTCTTCGGACTTAGATAATTTTACAAGTGTCGGCGCTCTCGGACCGAAAATAAGAAGACAACTAAGAAGAAAAAGAGAAAGAAGCTAATAGTGGAAAGTATTCTTCTTCAAAGAAGGAACAAAAATTTTACAACTGTTGAAAAATTTCCTAAGTCCAAAAAATTTTCTAAGTCCAGAAAATTTTCTAAGTCCCACAAAATGGAACATGATGAAGAAGATACAGAAGTTGAAAATTTTTCTAAGTCCAAAAAATTTTCTAAGTCCAGAAAATTTTCTAAGTCCAAAGTGTTGGAACAATTTCCAAAGGCCCATAGGTTGCACTGAATTTTCCTAAGTTGGCCACAAGTACCCATGAGGTATCGAGAAGGTTCACCCGAAGGACATAATATGTCCCAAAGTACCGATAGAGCACCCACAAAGAGCACCCAATTGGCCTAAGTTGGCCAAAAGTACCGATAGAGTACCCACAAGTAGCACTGAGTTGGCCTAAGTTGGCCAAAAGTACCGATAGAGTACCCACAAATAGCACCGAATGGGCCTAAGTTGGCCAAAAGTACCGATAGAGTACCCACAAGAAGCACTGAGTTGGCCTAAGTTGGCCAAAAGTACCGATAGAGTACCCACAAATAGCACCCAGTTGGCCTAAGTTGGCCAAAAGTACCGATAGAGCACCCAAAAGTAGCACCCAATTGGCCTATGTTGGCCAAAAGTACCGATAGAGTACCCACAAATAGCACCCAGTTGGCCTAAGTTGGCCAAAAGTACCGATAGAGCACCCACAAGTAGCACCCAATTGGCCTATGTTGGCCAAAAGTACCGATAGAGTACCCACAAATAGCACCGAATGGGCCTAAGTTGGCCAAAAGTACCGATAGAGTACCCACAAATAGCACCGCGTTGGCCTAAGTTGGCCAAAAGTACCGATAGAGTACCCACAAGTAGCACTGAGTTGGCCTAAGTTGGCCAAAAGTACTGATAGAGTACCCACAAATAGCACCGAATGGGCCTAACATGGCCAAAAGTACCGATAGAGTACCCACAAATAGCACCGAATGGGCCTAACATGGCCAAAAGTACCGATAGAGCACCCACATATAGCACCCCATTGGCCTAAGTTGGCCAAAAGTACCGATAGAGTACCCACAAAGAGCACCCAATTGGCCTAAGTTGGCCAAAAGTACCGCCAAGTAGCACCATAGAGGCCCGAGTAGAGCGAAATGTGGGCCAAATTGAACATTTGAAAATTTTTACAAGTCCAGAAAATTTTCTAAGTCCAGAAAATTTTCTAAGTCCAAAGAGTTGGACAAATTTCCTTAGGCCCAAAGGTTGCACTGAATGTTCCTAAGTTGGCCATCAGTACCCATGAAGTATAGCGAAGGTTCACCCGAAAGACACAATACGCCCTAAAGTACCCACAGAGTACCCACAAGTTGCACCCAATTGGCCTAAGTTGGCCAGAAGTACCGACAAGTACCACCATAGAAGCCCGAGTAGAGCGAAATGTGGGCCAAAGTACCGAGTAGTTGCCACAAATGCCCAAATGGATACCAAAATGTGGTACCAAGTACCTAACTGTTGCAACAAATGCTAGCTTTCTGAGCAAAAGCTGTGGACCAATTTCGTAGAAGAACCGCCTAGGCGAAAAGGCAAAAATCGCCGAAGCTGGCCCGCTCGCAGAGCTCGCGGGCCAGGAGATACTCATAGGGCGATTTACTAGAGTGGGGAACTTGAGAATTTTTGTGTCCGAGACTTTGGGCAACTTCGCGGCCGCCCCCTTAAAGTAAAAGATTTTCTCTGGGTGCCTAAAATTCGCAATTCCCGCAAAGTCGGGAAGACGTTAAAGTTTTTGCCCAAAAAATGGCCATCGATTTAAGGTGATTTTCCAATAAGAAAATGCTTCCTATTTTGAATTTTTTCGAATATTTCCTAAACTAAGCGTCGGAGCACATGGCCGTGGAGGAACTTTTGGTAGCTTTTGGCAAGGGCTATCGGATGAAATAATAAGAAAGGCCATCAGAGCGATATTGGATTAATGCGGGCTCATAAACGCACCTGAGAAGTGAAAATTGGTACCTTGCACGCAGGATGCAAGAAATGCTTGAGTGTTAACCATCATCGGTACCAAGTACCTAGGTTATATCGAGTGCGTAGATGGAAGTCGGTACCAAAGGGAAACCTTCCTAGGCTAGGTGCACGCAAGTGAGTATGGATCGATCAGTAGAAAGATGGGAAGCCATAGGAAACCTTCCTAGGCTAGGTGCACGCAAGTGAGTATGGATCGATCAGTAGAAAGATGGGAAGCCATAGGAAACCTTCCTAGGCTAGGTGCACGCAAGTGAGTATGGATCGATCAGTAGAAAGATGGGAAGCCCAAGGAAACCTTCCTAGGCTAGGTGCACGCAAGTGAGTATGGATCGATCAGTAGAAAGATGGGAAGCCATAGGAAACCTTCCTAGGCTAGGTGCACGCAAGTGAGTATGGATCGATCAGTAGAAAGTGGGAAGCCCATTACCAAATGCCCTAGTGAAGACCGTAAACGAATATCATGAACCGATAAGGAGCACCAAATGCCCTAGTGAAGACCGTAAACGAATATCATGAACCGATAAGGAGCACCAAATGCCCTAGTGAAGACCGTAAACGAATATCATGAACCGATAAGGAGCACCAAATGCCCTAGTGAAGACCGTAAACGAATATCATGAACCGATAAGGAGCACCAAATGCCCTAGTGAAGACCGTAAACGAATATCATGAACCGATAAGGAGCACCAAATGCCCTAGTGAAGACCGTAAACGAATATCATGAACCGATAAGGAGCACCAAATGCCCTAGTGAAGACCGTAAACGAATATCATGAACCGATAAGGAGCACCAAATGCCCTAGTGAAGACCGTAAACGAATATCATGAACCGAGAAGTAGCAACGAATGCCTGAAAAAGTACCAAGTCCTCGGTATAGAGTAACGAGAGTTAACCGCCGTGATGTATGCAATGTGGGCAGCCATTGCATGGGTTCTGGACTTGGTTCGCGAATAACTTTTTTGCTAGACATCGGACAAAGTTGACGTGGAAGAACGAAATGTAGCATTTGATGCCACCTATCCAAAACTTTTTCAAGATTGAAGATCCGATCGATACAGCCTGAGTTATAGGCAAAAGTTGGTGCAAAAACGAGCATTTTTAATGGTGAAAAATCGGTACTCCTCGAATAGCTCCTGTTGGAAGCATCGGACCACATGGTCGTGGAGGAACATATTGTAGCGCGCGGTGTCAAGTATCGACACCCAAAACCGCATGTCCGATGGACGGAAAATGACCAAGTTATAGTGAAAACTTGGTTGCACCAAATTCCCGAAGAAGTGCAACGGGAAGGTGAATGCGATGGTTGTTCGTCGAATAGCTCCGGCCACAGACATGGTAGCGATTAGTGGTGCATGGAAGAAATCTAGCCACAAGTGCCATCTACCCATGGCCAGAAGAAAGTGTGGCCATATCTTGGATACCGGCGGAGCTATGGGGCAAATATGGGCCAAAAATGGTGCAAGTTGGACCAAAAATCCGAAAAAGTACCTAGGTAAATGCGATGGTTGTTCGTCGAATAGCTCCGGCCAGAGACATGGTAGCGATTAGTGGTGCATGGAAGAAATCTAGCCACAAGTGCCATCTACCCATGGCCAGAAGAAAGTGTGGCCATATCTTGGATACCGGCGGAGCTATGGGGCAAATATGGGCCAAAAATGGTGCAAGTTGGACCAAAAATCCGAAAAAGTACCTAGGTAAATGCGATGGTTGTTCGTCGAATAGCTCCGGCCAGAGACATGGTAGCGATTAGTGGTGCATGGAAGAAATCTAGCCACAAGTGCCATCTACCCATGGCCAGAACAAAGTGTGGCCATATCTTGGATACCGGCGGAGCTATGGGGCAAATACGGGCCAACAATGGTGCCAGGTGGACCAAAAATCCGACCAAGTGCGCGAGGCGCTTTCGTGAATAGCTCCGGCCACAGACATGGTAGCGATTAGTGGTGCATGGAAGAAATCTAGCCACAAGTGCCATCTACCCATGGCCAGAAGAAAGTGTGGCCATATCTTGGATACCGGCGGAGCTATGGGGCAAATATGGGCCAAAAATGGTGCAAGTTGGACCAAAAATCCGACCAAGTGCGCGAGGCGCTTTCGTGAATAGCTCCGGCCAGAGACATGGTAGCGATTAGTAGTGCATGGAAGAAATCTAGCCACAAGTGCCATCTACCCATGGCCAGAAGAAAGTGTGGCCATATCTTGGATACCGGCGGAGCTATGGGGCAAATACGGGCCAACAATGGTGCCAGGTGGACCAAAAATCCGACCAAGTGCGCGAGGCGCTTTCGTGAATAGCTCCGGCCACAGACATGGTAGCGATTAGTGGTGCATGGAAGAAATCTAGCCACAAGTGCCATCTACCCATGGCCAGAAGAAAGTGTGGCCATATCTTGGATACCGGCGGAGCTATGGGGCAAATATGGGCCAAAAATGGTGCAAGTTGGACCAAAAATCCGACCAAGTGCGCGAGGCGCTTTCGTGAATAGCTCCGGCCAGAGACATGGTAGCGATTAGTAGTGCATGGAAGAAATCTAGCCACAAGTGCCATCTACCCATGGCCAGAAGAAAGTGTGGCCATATCTTGGATACCGGCGGAGCTATGGGGCAAATATGGGCCAAAAATGGTGCAAGTTGGACCAAAAATCCGACCAAGTGCGCGAGGCGCTTTCGTGAATAGCTCCGGCCACAGACATGGTAGCGATTAGTGGTGCATGGAAGAAATCTAGCCACAAGTGCCATCTACCCATGGCCAGAAGAAAGTGTGGCCATATCTTGGATACCGGCGGAGCTATGGGGCAAATATGGGCCAAAAATGGGTAAAATTGTACGGTCCAAAGCCAAGGGTAAATTTTTTTATTCCTCTAATAACTTCTAGCACAGACATTGAATCGGTTGGTGATGTATGGATGAAATGTAGCAAACAGTTGGAACTACCCATAAAATCTTAAAGATTGACGATCCAACGTATAGAACCGGAGTAATGTGCGATACTTGGTGAAAAATCGAGTGAAAAATTAGCTATAAACTGTTTTTGGCCCATAACTCGAATACTAGACATCGGAAGGGGGGGTCGTAGAACGATTTTTTGTTGCCCTATCGATTCCCTATCGAACGAGCAAAAGTTGTTTTTTTGACCAAAAAGGACCCCTACTCTAGTAAAATTGGCCTGATTTTACTAGTCCCCGGTACCCGTACAGGCAAAATGAGCAAAATGCTCAAGTATGAATGGTTTTTGGCCCATAACTCGAATACTAGACGTCGCAGGGGGGTGTCATGGAACAATTTTTGGTAGCCCTTGAAATTATCTATCGAATGACATATACTTGATTTTTGGCCAAAAAGTTCCCTAGACTAGTAAAAATCGCATCATTTTACTAGAGTCGGGTACCCTGGACGAAAAACCGCTATAATTGCGGTTTTTGGCTAATAACTCGAATACTAGACGTCGCAGGGGGGTGTCGTGGAACAATTTTTGGTAGCCCTTGAAATTATCTATCGAATGACATATACTTGATTTTTGGCCAAAAAGTTCCCTAGACTAGTAAAAATCGCATCATTTTACTAGAGTCGGGTACCCTGGACGAAAAACCGCTATAATTGCGGTTTTTGGCTAATAACTCGAATACTAGACGTCGCAGGGGGGTGTCGTGGAACAATTTTTGGTAGCCCTTGAAATTATCTATCGAATGACATATACTTGATTTTTGGCCAAAAAGTTCCCTAGACTAGTAAAAATCGCATCATTTTACTAGAGTCGGGTACCCTGGACGAAAAACCGCTATAGTTGCGGTTTTTGGCTAATAACTCTAATACTAGACGTCGGAGGGGGGTGTCGTGGAACAATTTTTGGTAGCCCTTGAAATTATCTATCGAATGACATATACTTGATTTTTGGCCAAAAAGTTCCCTAGACTAGTAAAAATCGCATCATTTTACTAGAGTCGGGTACCCTGGACGAAAAACCGCTTAAGTTGCGGTTTTTGGCTAATAACTCGAATACTAGACGTCGCAGGGGGGTGTCGTGGAACAATTTTTGGTAGCCCTTGAAATTATCTATCGAATGACATATACTTGATTTTTTGACCAAAAAGTTCCTAGACTAGTAAAAATCGCATCATTTTACTAGAGTCGGGTACCCTGTACGAAAAACCGCTATAGTTGCGGTTTTTGGCCAATAACTCGAATACTAGACGTCGGAGGGGGGTGCCGTAGAACAATTTTTTGTAGCCCTTGAAATTACCTTTCGAATGATATATAGTGGTTTTTTGGTCAAACAGTGACCCCGAGACTAGTAACCCTCCATACACAAAACCGCCTAAAAAGTTTTGGTTTTGCAAAATTTTGAAAAGTGCGTCAAAAAAATTTTTTCAAAAAGTACCAAATCGTGATCAGAACTCACTATAGACCATAAAAAGTGAAATCCGATGGTCATTTGCAACACTTGGTCAATCGAGAAAAATTTCACTTTTTTACTAGAGTCGGGTACCCTGAACGAAAAATCGCTCAAGTGATGGTTTTTGGCCAATAACTCGAATACTAGACGTCGGAGGGGGGTGCCGTAGAACAATTTTTTGTAGCCCTTGAAATTACCTTTCGAATGATATATAGTGGTTTTTTGGTCAAACAGTGACCCCGAGACTAGTAACCCTCCATACACAAAACCGCCTACAAAAACTTTGTTTTGAAAAATTTTGAAAAGTTCAAAAAAATTTTTTTTTCAAAAACTACTAAAACGTGATAAGAACTTACTATAGACCATGAAAAGTGATATCCGATGATAATTTGCAAAAGTTGGTAACTAGTAAAAAATTTCACTTTTTTACTAGAGTCGGTGCAACGAGAAAAAAAAAGTCCGTGATGGAGAAAAATGGCACGTTTTCCACGCCTGTACGCTTTCGTTTTCTATATAGGGGGTAGGTGAGCCAGAAGCATGAATTTGACTGAGTACGTATCTTTATGAATTGGGCCCTTCTAAATCGATTGAGACTACCCCCAGGACGATCGGACGACTGCTTCTGGCTCAAAATGTGGTTTTTAGATTTTGATCGTCAATTATGAGAGAAAAAATCGATTAGAAGTAAAGATACGAAATGCTTGGTCTAAGTTGGGAAACGACTTCGGATATTTGTTGGACGTTGTCGTAGAAGGTCCGAGGACCAAGGAAAAGTGATTTCCAAGTGGATTTATGCACTATTAGTCGATGGTAAGATGTGAAATTAGTAGAACTTACCATACAGTTTGCGAAGTTGAAGCAATCGGTTGGTGAATATGGTACTGCCTGTCCAATTTGGTGGTTCGGAATGAGTGAAACGATGTTGATGATGGATAGACGTTCCGATTGCCCCCGATCGGGGAACATATAGTGGTCTTTAAGGTCCAAGTACCTATGTTTTGGTAAGCAGAACTGAGAGTTAAAGGATGAAAGTCGGCCATTCCTAATATCATCCTATCGGTGGTTCGCGAGTTGTTTGAGGACCGGAGCAGCTCGCGATGAAACGGTCCTAGGGTATTGGTTATCCATCCAAGGAAGAGTAAATGCGATCCTAGATGTGTGTCGTTGGCCGTTCTACCGGTATCGCCTATCGATGAGATATCGACGGGCATGCCTTACTCGAAAGTTGAATTCTAGGATCGATGGTCAAACAGACCTATGAGCGATAAACCAAACTGAACACGTATTGATGTCGGCTTTTCCTATCATTTGATGCCGCAGGTTGTTTAGGGACCGGAGCAACTTGCGGCCGAGACGGTCCCCGGGGGTTTCTTTCTCCAAGGAGTGGAAACTATTAAGCAAGAGTTGTAGCAAGATACGATCCTCTGATGTGTCGTTGGCCGTTCATGCGGTATCGCCTGTCGATGAGATATCGATGGGCATGCCTTACTCTACCGACCTTCTAATTGAGAGTATTAATCAGGGATCGATGGTCAAACAAGACCAATGAGCGATAAACCAAACTGAACACGTATTGATGTCGGCTTTTCCTATCATTTGTCGCAGGTTGTTTAGGGACCGGAGCAGCTTGCGACCGAGACGGTCCCCGGGGGTTTCTTTCTCCAAGGAGAAGAAACGATTAAGCAAAAGTTGTAGCAAGATACGATCCTCTGATGTGTCGTTGGCCGTTCAAGCGGTATCGCCTGTCGATGAGATATCGATGGGCATGCCTTACTCTCCCGACTGGATTACTGAGAGTTTAATCAGGGATCGATGGTCAAACAGACCAATGAGCGATAAACCAAACTGAACACATATTGATGTCGGCATTTCCTATCATTTGTCGCAGGTTGTTTAGGGACCGGAGCAGCTTGCGACCGAGACGGTCCCCGGGGGTTTCTTTCTCTAAGGAGTGGAAACGATTAAGCAAAAGTCGTAGCAATAATCGATCACCTGATGTGTCGTTGGCCGTTCTTGCGGTATCGCCTGTCGATGAGATATCGATGGGCATGCCTTACTCTCCTGACTGTTTAATTGAGAGTTATAATCAGGGATCGATGGTCAAAAAGACCTATGAGCGATAAACCAAACTGAACACGTATTGATGTCGGCATTTCCTATCATTTGTCGCAGGTTGTTTGGGGACCGGAGCAGCTTGCGACCGAGACGGTCCCTTCCCGAAAGATGGTGAACCGAGTCGTCTGGCGTAAAAACCGGACGACTCGAAAGGGCTTGACCCTTTCAAGTGAGCGATAATCACATTCTACGCTCAGTTCGACAGCTACAAGGCAATCACTCGCTATGTTCAGAGCTAATACATGCAACATGCCGGCATTGTTTCCACCGACGCATGGATTCAAGACTGGTGCACTTATTAGTTAAACCGTTCGCCTCCGGGTGTTTCGAGTTCAAGTCTGGATGAGGATTGATCTTGCTGGTAATAGCTTGAGCCCCTGAATAAGGGGTCGAAGCGTACATCTTGAGACCATGTACAACATATTACCAAATCGGCACCATGGGTTCGGGTGCAAGTGATGTAACCGTGAAAGATGTTGAGCAGCCCAACATCGGTTTACACACGCATAATAGGAAGGCAGCGCTGTCGACTGGTCAGTCGTGTAAGAAGTGTGCATTATCGATCACAAATATATTGGTGATCTGTAGGTTGCGCATACACCATGCCCGGTGTAAAGTGCCGTGGTCCCCCCCGGGGGGCTGCATCAAACCGTTCGCCACGCGAACTACCCAATGGAACGAACTCTATGCATTTAATAAGAAGAAGAGATGATAATGAAACACGGTCGATTTAAGAGTTGAAAACGTTGAAATACCTATAAGCAAGTCTTAAGTTGGTGGTGACCGTTACGCCCCAACAAATTGGTGCCTTACCCTACACCAAAGAGCCATTCAACATGGTTCAAGTGAGCGATAATCACGCTCTACGCTCAGTATGACAGCTGCAAGGCAATCACTCGCTAAGTTCAGAGCTAATACATGCAACACGCCGGCATTGTTTCCACCGACGCATGGATTCAAGACTGGTGCACTTATTAGTTAAACCGTTCGCCTGCGGGTGTTTCGAGTTCAAGTCTGGATGAGGATTGTTCTTGCTGGTAATAGCTTGAGCCCCTGAATAAGGGGCCGAAGCGTACATCTTGAGAGTAAATGTACAACATATTACCAAATCGGCACCGTGGGTTCTGGTGCAAGTGATGTAACCATGAAAGATGTTGAGCAGCCCAACATCGGTTTACACACGCATAAGGGGTTTATTGTTATCTGTAGGTTGCGCATACACCATACCCGGTGTAAAGTGCCGTGGTCCCCCAGGGGGCTGCATCAAAACGTTCGCCATGCGAACTACCCAATGGAACGAACTCGATGTATTGAAAGAGATGAACAATTAATAGCGAGAATAGGGGCCCGGAAGCAATTCCGCGGCCCTACGGTCGATTCAAGAGTTGAAACGTTGTACAATCGTGGATAGCACCTAGTGCTAATATGGTGAGAGATAATGTGTGAGGAAATTTAGTTTCCTAAAGTTTAGTTAGTGGTTTCCGTTGTGCCCTAACAAACTTAAAGTTGGTGGTGACCGTTACACCCCAACAAATTGGTGCCTTACCCAACACCAAAGAGCCATTCCATATGGTTCTAGAGAGAGAGAGTTGTGTGGAAATTTATTTCCCACTAAGCGAGTGTGTGTCTGTAGTGGAACGAATTCTGGTTGATCCTACCAGTAATATACGCTTGTCTCAAAGGTTAAGCCATGCATGTCTAAGTACAAACATAAATGAATGTGAAACCGCATAAGGCTCAGTATAACAGCTATAATTCACAAGATCATCCTACCACTAGTTACTTGGATAACTGTGGAAAATCCAGAGCTAATACATGCAACATGCCGGGACTGTTGCCCTCGCGGGTAGCTGAACTGGTGCACTTATTAGTTAAACCAATCGCCTCCGGGCGGCTTGAGTTGAAGTCTGGATAAGGACGCAGATCGTATGGTCGCTTGTCGACTGACGACAGATCTTTCAAATGTCTGCCCTATCAACTATTGATGGTAGTGTAGAGGACTACCATGGTTGCGACGGGTAACGGGGAATCAGGGTTCGATTCCGGAGAGGGAGCCTGAGAAATGGCTACCACATCCAAGGAAGGCAGCAGGCGCGTAAATTACCCAATCCCAGTACGGGGAGGTAGTGACGAGAAATAACAATATGGACCTCTCTAACGATGGTCCATAATTGGAATGAGTTGAGTATAAATCCTTCAACAAGGATCAAGTGGAGGGCAAGTCTGGTGCCAGCAGCCGCGGTAATTCCAGCTCCACTAGCGTATATTAAAGTTGTTGCGGTTAAAACGTTCGAAGTTGATTGCCCGTCCAGACACGTGACCGCCACGGGCGCCCGGTTACACGCCGGGGCCGTTCGTGCGCGCGCTCACGGCTGCGACTCACAATGGTGTACTTGGGCGTTACTCTGTGAACGAGTACCGTGCTACCGGTTAACTCCGGCACGGGCTCCTCATGGTGCTCAAGATACTCACATTTACCTTGAACAAATTAGAGTGCTCAAAGCAGGCTAAGACAAAGCGTCCGGCCCCCCCGTGGGGTTGGCGTTGGCCGAGAATAATCTTGCATGGAATAATGGAATATGACCTCGGTTTATACGATTTCGTTGGTTTGTCAGAAACCTAGAGGTAATGATTAACAGAAGTAGTTGGGGGCATTGGTATTACGGCGCGAGAGGTGAAATTCGTAGACCGTCGTAGGACCAACTGAAGCGAAAGCGTTTGCCATGGATGCTTTCTTTAATCAAGAACGAAAGTTAGAGGATCGAAGGCGATTAGATACCGCCCTAGTTCTAACCGTAAACGATGCCAATTAGCAATTGGGAGACGCTACCCCTATTCGGTGCTCTCAGTCGCTTCCGGGAAACCAAAATCGGGTTCCGGGGGAAGTATGGTTGCAAAGTTGAAACTTAAAGGAATTGACGGAAGGGCACCACAAGAAGTGGAGCTTGCGGCTTAATTTGACTCAACACGGGAAAATTTACCAGGTCCAAACTTATCGAGGTAAGACAGATTGATAGCTCTTTCTCAAATTTAAGGGTAGTGGTGCATGGCCGTTCTTAGTTCGTGGAATGATTTGTCTGGTTAATTCCGATAACGAACGTGACTCAAACATGCTAACTAGAACGCTGTCAGCAGTGCGCCTCCGGGCGCACCTGACGTTACAGCCGGGCGGCGCCTTCACGGGCGGTCGTCGGCTACGTTTGCCCTGCTTAGCGGGACAACTTGTGTTTAGCAAGCTGAGAATGAGCGATAACAGGTCCGTGATGCCCTTAGATGTTCTGGGCTGCACGCGTGCTACAATGTGGGTCGCAGCGTGTTCTCGCCAATAGGCGCCCCCATTCCGAGAGGAACGGGAAATCACTAAAATGCCCATCTAGTCGGGATTGGGGACTGCAACGGTCCCCATGAACCTGGAATTTCTAGTAAGCACTAGTCATTAGCTAGTGCTGATTACGTCCCTGCCCTTTGTACACACCGCCCGTCGCTACTACCGATGGATTATTTAGTGAGGTTTCTGGAGGCTTACCTTCCGCGGTTCCTTCGTGAGCTGCAGCTGGCATGGCTGAAGTTGACCGAACTTGATGATTTAGAGGAAGTAAAAGTCGTAACAAGGTTTCCGTAGGTGAACCTGCGGAAGGATCATTACTGATGATCGTCCGCGAGTGACCAACCATGAGCTGCCTTCGGTGTAGCTCGGTCGCTCGCTTGCTATGTGTCAGAATTTGTTGAAAGCCAACTCGTTCGTTGTACACTTTGATGGGTGACCATCACTGTGTCTCCGTGCCGAGCTAGATCTCCCCTAGCCGTAAGGCACTTGAACGCCCCTTCGACGACGAGTTGCATGTGTGTGGTATGTGTCAGAATCTGGTGAAGCTTTCTGCATGTGATGTGCCTTGTGTGGATCCGTGGCCATTGCATTGTGTCTGGTGCTTAGATACCCAGACACTTAGAACGCTTGCGCGGAAAGCAAACTCGATCGTTGTACACTTTGATGGGCAACCATCACTGTGTCTCCGTGCCGTGCTAGATCCCCCCTAGCCGTAAGGCACTTTGAACGCCCCTTCGACGACGAGTTACAAGAGTGTGGTATGTGTCAGAATCTGGTGAAGCTTTCTGCATGTGATGTGCCTTGTGTGGATCCGTGGCCATTGCATTGTGTCTGGTGCTTAGATACCCAGACACTTAGAACGCTTGCGCGGAAAGCAAACTCGATCGTTGTACACTTTGATGGGCGACCATCACTGTGTCTCCGTGCCGAGCTAGATCTCCCCTAGCCGTAAGGCACTTTGAACGCCCCTTCGACGACGAGTTGCATGTGTGTGGTATGTGTCAGAATCTGGTAAAGCTTTCTGCATGTGATGTGCCTTGTGTGGATCCGTGGCCATCGCATCGTGTCTGGTGTGTAGGTACCCAGACACTTAAGCAAACTCGATCGTTGTACACTTTGATGGGCGAGCATCACTGTGTATCCGTGCCGTGTAAGAGCTCCCCTGGCCATCAGGCACTTGAAAGGTCCTTCGACGACGAGTTACAATAGTGGTGTGTTAGATACGTCAGATTACGGTGTCTACTAGTGTGCAATACGTATCCGGCTACGGCACGGAACGAACGGGAACTGTGGTGCAGACAAACAAGAGTTAAGCCTATTAGTCATT
>NW_026045098.1:0-12500 GCF_943734845.2 Anopheles funestus | reverse complement strand
GCTCCTCAGTATCTGCTGCAGCGATGACGGTACCCCCTTGTCCCTCAGCGCGTTGGCGATGGCTTGCCAAGGCGCAGAGTTAAAGGCGTTGCGGATATCAAGTGCCACCACCATCAGGCAGCGCTTGTCTCGGGCGTTGGTGCGGCGAAAGGACATGGCCGTCCTGCCCGCTTCGACAACGCGCTGGATCGCACTGATGGTGGATCTGCCTCGCCGGAAACCGTACTGCCCGTCCGACAGCCGTTCCGCATCTGGTTCCTCCAGGAACTCGTTGAGGCGGTTAAGAATTAGGCGCTCCAACACCTTGCCGAGTGCGTCGAGCATACACAGCGGCCGGTAGGAGGAGCTTTCCCCGGGAGGCTTGCCAGGCTTTGGCAACAGTACCAGTCGTTGCCTCTTCCAGGGCGCTGGAAACGCACCCCGGTCCAGGCAGTCCTGGTACAAACGGACGAAAACCTCCGGGTACTTCCTAATGGCCGTCTTAACCGCCGCGTTGGGGATACCGTCCAGTCCAGGCGCTTTCCGGTTCGCCATCGATCCCACGATGGACAACAGCTCGCCCACGGTGACAGGGGTCAACGAAGAACTCCGCTCCTCGGTGTCGACGCTCGATGATTCAGCGTCCGGCCAGTCAACAGGCGGATGTGTCGGGAACAGATCGTTGGCTATCCGCTCCAACACGACACGGTCAGTCTCAGGTGGCACGAAGCAGCCACGAAGACGAGACATGACCACCCGATAACCGGCCCCAAACTCGTTGGTTTCCGCCTGTTGAATCAGCTCATCAAGCTGCGCTCGCTTGCTGGCCCGGACAGCCTTCTCGACGGCTCTCCTCGCCGACCGATGATGTGCAGCCACGATGCTGCGCTCCTGCAGGTCGGTGGTATGAAGCATCCGCTCGTGCACGGCCGCACACTCCTCCCGAAGACGCAAGATCTCCGGAGTCCACCAGAAGAGGTCTCGATGGGGGTCACGATGCGACATGGTGACGCGCTCCATCGTGTCGTCGCATGCATCTAGCATGGCGTCGACCATCCCCTCCTGGCTGACGGCTCGTTCCGGAAAACCGGCCGTCTGGAGTGCGGCTGCGAATGCCTCCACCGAAAACTGCGTCGTCTTCCATCTCCGGCCAGCGTGCCGAAACGTGGTGGATGACGAAGAGGACCCCTGTCCCCGCTGACGATGCTGCTGCTGTTGTCGTTGCTGCCTCCCGTTCAGGTGACGATGCTGCTGCTGCAGGTGCTGCTGCTGCTGGTGCTGCTGCTGCTGGTGCTGCTGCTGTTGTCGTCGCTGCTGGTCGAGAGTTGGAGGCCCCACGGTGAAGAAAATGTACCGGTGGTCCGACGCCGTATAGTGGCACGAAGTGGTGTTCGCTGCCACCTCCCAAGTGTCTGGACGAGCAATGGATGCGCTCGCGAAAGACACATCCACGACACTGGGAGTGGCGACTCCGTTGCCCACGAACGTCGGGACCGATCCTTGGTTCAGGATCACAAGCCCAAGCTGCCGGATTGTGTCCAGCAGCTCTTCACCGCGCCGGGTGGTACGTTGGCTACCCCACTCCTCATTCCAGGCGTTGAAATCGCCTGCCAGGACGATGCGAGGGTGGGGTTGGGCCTCCAACTCCACCGCCTCCAGAAGTTGCTCGAACTCGCCGGCGTTGAGACGTGGAGGGGCGTAACAGCTGATGAAGACCACCCCTCCAATCTGCGCAGCAGCCAACCCGGGCATGGCACAGCGCCAGACCCGCTGGATTGGAAGGTGGCCGGTTGCCACCACAGCTGCTCTCCCCGACGAATCCACCGTCCAGTTACCGCTGCCCTCTGGAGGTCGATACACCTCTGACAGCAGCAGCACGTCGACCCGCTTCGTGCGGGCTGTTTGCAGGGCCAGATCCTGGGCAGTGCGTCCACCACCCAGGTTGACCTGCATCACCCTCACTACACCCGACACTGTTGACCTTGTCGGCACGATGAGTGGCCCACTCGATGGGGCCCCTGACAGACAATGCACTTAGCTGCCGACGTGCACTGACTAACGCGGTGGCCTACCTCGCCACACTGCAAACACTGACCCGTCCGGTCAGTTGAAGAGCGGCAGTCCCGCGCCAGGTGCCCCATCAGCAGGCAACGGAAGCAACGCTGACGGTCGAGCGGCTTCTTCGGCACTTCACGGATCCCGCTGACACATTGGCAGAGTGTCAGCTTCTGACCAATGAGACTCCGTGCCTTGGCCAGTGGAAGTCGAACTCGCGCTCGCTTAGTGCCATCACGGAGCTCCCAAAGCTCGACGTAAGTGATGCCAGCCGCTGCTCCCAGCTTCTCCTCAATGGCAAGCTTCACGTCACTCTCTTTGGCCAGAGAGTCGACGTTGGTGATGAGAAGCTCACCCATCTCCGTCACCACTCGTGCCTCGCCATCCTCACCTAGCGCTAGCTGGATCCGGCGAGCCAGCTCCGCGCTATCGACGTTCTTCCGCAACGGTACAAGCAGATGACCTTGCACGGTCCGGCGCCCCATGCCGATGTCTGCCCTGACGTCCTGCAGCTCCTGAGATGTACGCAGCTTCACGTACATCTCTGTCCAGGTTTTGTCCGAACCTGGGACCACCGCAATGCGGTCAGGACGCGGAGGACGCCCCTTAGACTGGGCACGATGCTGCTGATGTTGTTGCTGCTGACTCTGCTGCTGCTGCTGGCGCATCTGAGGTGGCCGGTACGGCTGGCCCACCTGCTGCGGTTGCTGCTGCTGCTGAGTCGGGCGTTGCGATCGGCTCTTCCGACCGCTCACGACCGTAGCCCAGGACATCTGCTGCTGTTGCCGCTGCTGCTGACGTTGCGGTTGCTGCTGCTGCTGCTGCTGCTGGCCATTAGCCGACACTGCGACCGTCCGTCGCTGCGGCTGTGGCTGGCTGCGCTGCTGCTGCTGCTGCTGCTGCTGCTGCTGCCGCTGTTGTTGTTGCTGCTGCCGCTGCTGCTGCTGCTGCCGCTGCTGCTGCTGCTGCTGCTGCTGCTGCTGCAGTTGCGAAGCTTTCTTCGCACGGTTGCGCTGCTGCCGGCTGCGTTTTGTCCTGGCACTGCCCTGACCAACAGGCCGTGCCGAGGAATGAAGCGCCGTCAAGGAACGCATGCCCTCTTGAAGCGCTTCCAGCGTACACTTCAGGGCCACTTCACGTTCCCGGCTAAGTCGCAGCTCTTCCGTCAGCGACTCGATCTGTTTGGCGAAGTTCTCCAGCATCTTGTGCTGGAAAGCCAGCACCGACGCTTCGCCATCGTCGTGGGGAGCCACGGTTGAAGACATCTCCCCTGCCGCTACCACTGGCGGCACCACCGTCTGCTCGAGAAGAGAGGCGTCGGAAAATTCCGCATCGTCCTCCTCCTCGGAATTATCAGCCTCGGACGGAACCGCCACCGTTGGTCCGGCCGGCCGTGGTGTCTCCGGTAAAGGGGAAGGGGTATCGGACCGCTTCCGAGGCGTGGACGACGACCGCACCCCGGAACGAAGCACCCGCCCCTCCATTCTCCGCTCCTTTCACAAAAAACCGCCTGCACGAATCGTTCAGACGGAACAAGGGAATATTCCCTTTAACATCTGCCAAGGTAACGACCGTCCGTCGCTAGAGCCCCTTTGGCAGATTTCCCGTCCGCGGATCGCAAGAATAAAAAACTCCCACTTTTTTCTTTATTAAAAACAATTTCGCAAGAGAAAACCGCAAGAATAAGAATTTTTAATAAATTCCGCAAGAGATTCAAGAAAACACCAAAAAACGGGTTCGTCGCCTGCTGACGCGTTGAAGTCTCTCGTTTTGGCGTTCCCGGGGAAGGATTCGGAGCCAAAGAACCGTTCCCGGTCTCCTGCTAAGCGTTCCCGGTCTCCGGCTGCGCGTTCTCACTCTCTGACCGCTAAGCGCCGGAAAGGTATGCAATTCGCATCGAGTCTTATAGCACCGTAACGCTTCGTAACGCTGGTGTCCCGGCTAAGCGCTACCGCTACCGGTCACTGGTGGCGCTGCAGACGTCGAAGAGAAGGTGGTTGCTGTCTTCGCTGGAAGTTGCGGAACCCGCCACGGGTGGCGCTGTCGTCATAAAAAGGGAGCTTTTACGTTGGGTTGTTGTCCTCACTGCTCGAAAACGCTTCGTGGTGTTGTTGATGACACAAACACACGCGACGACACACCTGACGCCACCGTACCACGCTGTTGCACGCACTTTCACGTCGAGTTTTTACTGTTTATCTCTTTTTAAAAGCACTTTACGTCGCTGGAAAACGATAGTTTATGCTCCCTAGCATGTGTTTTACCACTTTTCCAATGTTCTAACACGGTATTTCGATATTTATTCGCCACTGAAGTTCCCCATACAAAGTGTATGGGGACACTTTAAACTGAGTTTTAGCGCAGTAAATTGAAGTAAAACGATTTCCTTTTTCAATATTCGCTAAGAATGACACTCAATTCGCCCTTTTCGACTATTGTTCCGCTATTTATAAGCACTTTTGCACAATATTTTTGCAAAAAATACGGAGCGACACAAAGCACGTCTAAACTGCTGGCTTGACAGCTACGCACACACAGGGATAACTGGCTTGTGGCCGCCAAGCGTTCATAGCGACGTGGCTTTTTGATCCTTCGATGTCGGCTCTTCCTATCATTGTAAAGCAAAATTTACCAAGCGTAGGATTGTTCACCCTTTCAAGGGAACGTGAGCTGGGTTTAGACCGTCGTGAGACAGGTTAGTTTTACCCTACTGGTGTGCATTGTTTGTCGCTATCTTAACGGAATTCCTGTGCAGTACGAGAGGAACCACAGGTACGGACCACTGGCTCAATACTAGTTCGAACGGACTATGGTATGACGCTACGTCCGCTGGATTATGCCTGAACGCCTCTAAGGTCGTATCCAATCCGAGCTGATAGCGCTTCTTATACCCATTAGGTGGTCGTAAGCTAGCGGGCCTAACAACCCTCCGAGAACCGTCCGTGCTGTCCATTGGCACACTGGCGTCTCATCCCCGCTTACTACTAGGCCGCAAAGGGCGGGTTCGCGCTGCACGTGTTAGTACCATACATGTTGGGAACACCGGTGGACGAGCTTGCCGACTGTGGATATCACTAGTTTCGACACCTACGACCGCCCGCAAACGACGGGACTACAGGCTGGGAGCTTCAAGTTGTAGAGATGCGTTCGCATCGATCCTCTCAGGCGACCCATGCTTGGTGGTTAGTGCTTGCGCGTGCGCGCCCCGTGTGTGCTGGAATTGGCCAACCAGTGCACATTGGTGGTGCGTACCGTGACTTGCACCATGTGACGAGAGTGTTGAAGAACACTGTGTGGTGACTCTATGCCTATGTGATGGGGTGCTTGTAACACACGACCGAACCGACGGCTCGTTGGATGGTCACGACAGTGTGGTGCAGGTGCGCCCATGTGTAACGAATACATTGAGTGCCGTTGGAGGTTAGCGGTTGGTTGGTTGCATGCTACAACTTCGCGTTGTACATGGGCTGGCCGCTGCGCTTCCTTCGGGTTGCCACTTGATGTTGATAGGGTTGATGTATTGTGTTCGTTGACTTTTGGTTCATTCCAAAAGTCTTCGGACTTAGATAATTTTACAAGTGTCGGCGCTCTCGGACCGAAAATAAGAAGACAACTAAGAAGAAAAAGAGAAAGAAGCTAATAGTGGAAAGTATTCTTCTTCAAAGAAGGAACAAAAATTTTACAAGTGTTGAAAAATTTCCTAAGTCCAAAAAATTTTCTAAGTCCAGAAAATTTTCTAAGTCCCACAAAATGGAACATGATGAAGAAGATACAGAAGTTGAAAATTTTTCTAAGTCCAAAAAATTTTCTAAGTCCAGAAAATTTTCTAAGTCCAAAGTGTTGGAACAATTTCCAAAGGCCCATAGGTTGCACTGAATTTTCCTAAGTTGGCCACAAGTACCCATGAGGTATCGAGAAGGTTCACCCGAAGGACATAATATGTCCCAAAGTACCGATAGAGCACCCACAAAGAGCACCCAATTGGCCTAAGTTGGCCAAAAGTACCGATAGAGTACCCACAAGTAGCACTGAGTTGGCCTAAGTTGGCCAAAAGTACCGATAGAGTACCCACAAATAGCACCGAATGGGCCTAAGTTGGCCAAAAGTACCGATAGAGTACCCACAAGAAGCACTGAGTTGGCCTAAGTTGGCCAAAAGTACCGATAGAGTACCCACAAATAGCACCCAGTTGGCCTAAGTTGGCCAAAAGTACCGATAGAGCACCCAAAAGTAGCACCCAATTGGCCTATGTTGGCCAAAAGTACCGATAGAGTACCCACAAATAGCACCCAGTTGGCCTAAGTTGGCCAAAAGTACCGATAGAGAACCCACAAGTAGCACCCAATTGGCCTATGTTGGCCAAAAGTACCGATAGAGTACCCACAAATAGCACCGAATGGGCCTAAGTTGGCCAAAAGTACCGATAGAGTACCCACAAATAGCACCGCGTTGGCCTAAGTTGGCCAAAAGTACCGATAGAGTACCCACAAGTAGCACTGAGTTGGCCTAAGTTGGCCAAAAGTACTGATAGAGTACCCACAAATAGCACCGAATGGGCCTAACATGGCCAAAAGTACCGATAGAGTACCCACAAATAGCACCGAATGGGCCTAACATGGCCAAAAGTACCGATAGAGCACCCACATATAGCACCCCATTGGCCTAAGTTGGCCAAAAGTACCGATAGAGTACCCACAAAGAGCACCCAATTGGCCTAAGTTGGCCAAAAGTACCGCCAAGTAGCACCATAGAGGCCCGAGTAGAGCGAAATGTGGGCCAAATTGAACATTTGAAAATTTTTACAAGTCCAGAAAATTTTCTAAGTCCAGAAAATTTTCTAAGTCCAAAGAGTTGGACAAATTTCCTTAGGCCCAAAGGTTGCACTGAATGTTCCTAAGTTGGCCATCAGTACCCATGAAGTATAGCGAAGGTTCACCCGAAAGACACAATACGCCCTAAAGTACCCACAGAGTACCCACAAGTTGCACCCAATTGGCCTAAGTTGGCCAGAAGTACCGACAAGTACCACCATAGAAGCCCGAGTAGAGCGAAATGTGGGCCAAAGTACCGAGTAGTTGCCACAAATGCCCAAATGGATACCAAAATGTGGTACCAAGTACCTAACTGTTGCAACAAATGCTAGCTTTCTGAGCAAAAGCTGTGGACCAATTTCGTAGAAGAACCGCCTAGGCGAAAAGGCAAAAATCGCCGAAGCTGGCCCGCTCGCAGAGCTCGCGGGCCAGGAGATACTCATAGGGCGATTTACTAGAGTGGGGAACTTGAGAATTTTTGTGTCCGAGACTTTGGGCAACTTCGCGGCCGCCCCCTTAAAGTAAAAGATTTTCTCTGGGTGCCTAAAATTCGCAATTCCCGCAAAGTCGGGAAGACGTTAAAGTTTTTGCCCAAAAAATGGCCATCGATTTAAGGTGATTTTCCAATAAGAAAATGCTTCCTATTTTGAATTTTTTCGAATATTTCCTAAACTAAGCGTCGGAGCACATGGCCGTGGAGGAACTTTTGGTAGCTTTTGGCAAGGGCTATCGGATGAAATAATAAGAAAGGCCATCAGAGCGATATTGGATTAATGCGGGCTCATAAACGCACCTGAGAAGTGAAAATTGGTACCTTGCACGCAGGATGCAAGAAATGCTTGAGTGTTAACCATCATCGGTACCAAGTACCTAGGTTATATCGAGTGCGTAGATGGAAGTCGGTACCAAAGGGAAACCTTCCTAGGCTAGGTGCACGCAAGTGAGTATGGATCGATCAGTAGAAAGATGGGAAGCCATAGGAAACCTTCCTAGGCTAGGTGCACGCAAGTGAGTATGGATCGATCAGTAGAAAGATGGGAAGCCATAGGAAACCTTCCTAGGCTAGGTGCACGCAAGTGAGTATGGATCGATCAGTAGAAAGATGGGAAGCCCAAGGAAACCTTCCTAGGCTAGGTGCACGCAAGTGAGTATGGATCGATCAGTAGAAAGATGGGAAGCCATAGGAAACCTTCCTAGGCTAGGTGCACGCAAGTGAGTATGGATCGATCAGTAGAAAGTGGGAAGCCCATTACCAAATGCCCTAGTGAAGACCGTAAACGAATATCATGAACCGATAAGGAGCACCAAATGCCCTAGTGAAGACCGTAAACGAATATCATGAACCGATAAGGAGCACCAAATGCCCTAGTGAAGACCGTAAACGAATATCATGAACCGATAAGGAGCACCAAATGCCCTAGTGAAGACCGTAAACGAATATCATGAACCGATAAGGAGCACCAAATGCCCTAGTGAAGACCGTAAACGAATATCATGAACCGATAAGGAGCACCAAATGCCCTAGTGAAGACCGTAAACGAATATCATGAACCGATAAGGAGCACCAAATGCCCTAGTGAAGACCGTAAACGAATATCATGAACCGATAAGGAGCACCAAATGCCCTAGTGAAGACCGTAAACGAATATCATGAACCGAGAAGTAGCAACGAATGCCTGAAAAAGTACCAAGTCCTCGGTATAGAGTAACGAGAGTTAACCGCCGTGATGTATGCAATGTGGGCAGCCATTGCATGGGTTCTGGACTTGGTTCGCGAATAACTTTTTTGCTAGACATCGGACAAAGTTGACGTGGAAGAACGAAATGTAGCATTTGATGCCACCTATCCAAAACTTTTTCAAGATTGAAGATCCGATCGATACAGCCTGAGTTATAGGCAAAAGTTGGTGCAAAAACGAGCATTTTTAATGGTGAAAAATCGGTACTCCTCGAATAGCTCCTGTTGGAAGCATCGGACCACATGGTCGTGGAGGAACATATTGTAGCGCGCGGTGTCAAGTATCGACACCCAAAACCGCATGTCCGATGGACGGAAAATGACCAAGTTATAGTGAAAACTTGGTTGCACCAAATTCCCGAAGAAGTGCAACGGGAAGGTGAATGCGATGGTTGTTCGTCGAATAGCTCCGGCCACAGACATGGTAGCGATTAGTGGTGCATGGAAGAAATCTAGCCACAAGTGCCATCTACCCATGGCCAGAAGAAAGTGTGGCCATATCTTGGATACCGGCGGAGCTATGGGGCAAATATGGGCCAAAAATGGTGCAAGTTGGACCAAAAATCCGAAAAAGTACCTAGGTAAATGCGATGGTTGTTCGTCGAATAGCTCCGGCCAGAGACATGGTAGCGATTAGTGGTGCATGGAAGAAATCTAGCCACAAGTGCCATCTACCCATGGCCAGAAGAAAGTGTGGCCATATCTTGGATACCGGCGGAGCTATGGGGCAAATATGGGCCAAAAATGGTGCAAGTTGGACCAAAAATCCGAAAAAGTACCTAGGTAAATGCGATGGTTGTTCGTCGAATAGCTCCGGCCAGAGACATGGTAGCGATTAGTGGTGCATGGAAGAAATCTAGCCACAAGTGCCATCTACCCATGGCCAGAACAAAGTGTGGCCATATCTTGGATACCGGCGGAGCTATGGGGCAAATACGGGCCAACAATGGTGCCAGGTGGACCAAAAATCCGACCAAGTGCGCGAGGCGCTTTCGTGAATAGCTCCGGCCACAGACATGGTAGCGATTAGTGGTGCATGGAAGAAATCTAGCCACAAGTGCCATCTACCCATGGCCAGAAGAAAGTGTGGCCATATCTTGGATACCGGCGGAGCTATGGGGCAAATATGGGCCAAAAATGGTGCAAGTTGGACCAAAAATCCGACCAAGTGCGCGAGGCGCTTTCGTGAATAGCTCCGGCCAGAGACATGGTAGCGATTAGTAGTGCATGGAAGAAATCTAGCCACAAGTGCCATCTACCCATGGCCAGAAGAAAGTGTGGCCATATCTTGGATACCGGCGGAGCTATGGGGCAAATACGGGCCAACAATGGTGCCAGGTGGACCAAAAATCCGACCAAGTGCGCGAGGCGCTTTCGTGAATAGCTCCGGCCACAGACATGGTAGCGATTAGTGGTGCATGGAAGAAATCTAGCCACAAGTGCCATCTACCCATGGCCAGAAGAAAGTGTGGCCATATCTTGGATACCGGCGGAGCTATGGGGCAAATATGGGCCAAAAATGGTGCAAGTTGGACCAAAAATCCGACCAAGTGCGCGAGGCGCTTTCGTGAATAGCTCCGGCCAGAGACATGGTAGCGATTAGTAGTGCATGGAAGAAATCTAGCCACAAGTGCCATCTACCCATGGCCAGAAGAAAGTGTGGCCATATCTTGGATACCGGCGGAGCTATGGGGCAAATATGGGCCAAAAATGGTGCAAGTTGGACCAAAAATCCGACCAAGTGCGCGAGGCGCTTTCGTGAATAGCTCCGGCCACAGACATGGTAGCGATTAGTGGTGCATGGAAGAAATCTAGCCACAAGTGCCATCTACCCATGGCCAGAAGAAAGTGTGGCCATATCTTGGATACCGGCGGAGCTATGGGGCAAATATGGGCCAAAAATGGGTAAAATTGTACGGTCCAAAGCCAAGGGTAAATTTTTTTATTCCTCTAATAACTTCTAGCACAGACATTGAATCGGTTGGTGATGTATGGATGAAATGTAGCAAACAGTTGGAACTACCCATAAAATCTTAAAGATTGACGATCCAACGTATAGAACCGGAGTAATGTGCGATACTTGGTGAAAAATCGAGTGAAAAATTAGCTATAAACTGTTTTTGGCCCATAACTCGAATACTAGACATCGGAAGGGGGGGTCGTAGAACGATTTTTTGTTGCCCTATCGATTCCCTATCGAACGAGCAAAAGTTGTTTTTTTGACCAAAAAGGACCCCTACTCTAGTAAAATTGGCCTGATTTTACTAGTCCCCGGTACCCGTACAGGCAAAATGAGCAAAATGCTCAAGTATGAATGGTTTTTGGCCCATAACTCGAATACTAGACGTCGCAGGGGGGTGTCATGGAACAATTTTTGGTAGCCCTTGAAATTATCTATCGAATGACATATACTTGATTTTTGGCCAAAAAGTTCCCTAGACTAGTAAAAATCGCATCATTTTACTAGAGTCGGGTACCCTGGACGAAAAACCGCTATAATTGCGGTTTTTGGCTAATAACTCGAATACTAGACGTCGCAGGGGGGTGTCGTGGAACAATTTTTGGTAGCCCTTGAAATTATCTATCGAATGACATATACTTGATTTTTGGCCAAAAAGTTCCCTAGACTAGTAAAAATCGCATCATTTTACTAGAGTCGGGTACCCTGGACGAAAAACCGCTATAATTGCGGTTTTTGGCTAATAACTCGAATACTAGACGTCGCAGGGGGGTGTCGTGGAACAATTTTTGGTAGCCCTTGAAATTATCTATCGAATGACATATACTTGATTTTTGGCCAAAAAGTTCCCTAGACTAGTAAAAATCGCATCATTTTACTAGAGTCGGGTACCCTGGACGAAAAACCGCTATAGTTGCGGTTTTTGGCTAATAACTCTAATACTAGACGTCGGAGGGGGGTGTCGTGGAACAATTTTTGGTAGCCCTTGAAATTATCTATCGAATGACATATACTTGATTTTTGGCCAAAAAGTTCCCTAGACTAGTAAAAATCGCATCATTTTACTAGAGTCGGGTACCCTGGACGAAAAACCGCTTAAGTTGCGGTTTTTGGCTAATAACTCGAATACTAGACGTCGCAGGGGGGTGTCGTGGAACAATTTTTGGTAGCCCTTGAAATTATCTATCGAATGACATATACTTGATTTTTTGACCAAAAAGTTCCTAGACTAGTAAAAATCGCATCATTTTACTAGAGTCGGGTACCCTGTACGAAAAACCGCTATAGTTGCGGTTTTTGGCCAATAACTCGAATACTAGACGTCGGAGGGGGGTGCCGTAGAACAATTTTTTGTAGCCCTTGAAATTACCTTTCGAATGATATATAGTGGTTTTTTGGTCAAACAGTGACCCCGAGACTAGTAACCCTCCATACACAAAACCGCCTAAAAAGTTTTGGTTTTGCAAAATTTTGAAAAGTGCGTCAAAAAAATTTTTTCAAAAAGTACCAAATCGTGATCAGAACTCACTATAGACCATAAAAAGTGAAATCCGATGGTCATTTGCAACACTTGGTCAATCGAGAAAAATTTCACTTTTTTACTAGAGTCGGGTACCCTGAACGAAAAATCGCTCAAGTGATGGTTTTTGGCCAATAACTCGAATACTAGACGTCGGAGGGGGGTGCCGTAGAACAATTTTTTGTAGCCCTTGAAATTACCTTTCGAATGATATATAGTGGTTTTTTGGTCAAACAGTGACCCCGAGACTAGTAACCCTCCATACACAAAACCGCCTACAAAAACTTTGTTTTGAAAAATTTTGAAAAGTTCAAAAAAATTTTTTTTTCAAAAACTACTAAAACGTGATAAGAACTTACTATAGACCATGAAAAGTGATATCCGATGATAATTTGCAAAAGTTGGTAACTAGTAAAAAATTTCACTTTTTTACTAGAG
>NW_026045097.1:7500-32500 GCF_943734845.2 Anopheles funestus | reverse complement strand
TCAAATCGCGTAAGACACAAGATTCTACTGGCCAAATAGAATCTAGCACATTGGTTAACCTGGCGCCGCAGTCAACTCATGTGCTTGGATCGGATCGAGCTATTGAGTATTGGGCCTGCATACTCGCTCATCCGTATCCTTTGCGTACCGCCCCATGGCCCCGTCCTTAGAGTTAATGACTAGTAGGCTTAACTCTTTGTATGTCTGCACCACAGTTCCCGTTCGTTTCCGTGCCGTGGCCGGATACGTATTGCACATCGGTATACCTGTCGCTACTCAGGCAACTCGTGTGCGTGGATTGGATCGAGCTCATGGGGTGTGTAGAGATTCCATGTTATAATTGCAAGTCCATATCCACTTTATAGGTTAAAGTCATAAGTTGTGATTGCACAACCATACTTCATAAGAGTTTAATAACTCTTCAACTAACTTTCGTTCTGGTGTCTTGGTATCAAATCGCATAAGACACAAGATTCTACTGGCCAAATAGAATCTAGCACATTGGTTAACCTGGCGCCGCAGTCAACTCATGTGCTTGGATCGGATCGACCTATTGAGTATTGGGCCTGCATACTCGCTCATCCGTATCCTTTGCGTACCGCCCCATGGCCCCGTCCTTAGAGTTAATGACTAATAGGCTTAACTCTTTGTATGTCTGCACCACAGTTCCCGTTCGTTCCGTGCCGTGGCCGGATACGTATTGCACAACAGTAGATACCATCACCCTGACGTATCTAACACACCACTATTGTAACCTCGTCGTCGAAGGACCTTTCAAGTGCCTGATGGCCAGGGGAGCTCTTACACGGCACGGAGACACAGTGATGCTCGCCCATCACAGTGTACAACGATCGAGTTTGCTTAAGTGTCTGGGTACCTACACACCAGACACAATGCAATGGCCACGGATCCACACAAGGCACATCACATGCAGAAAGCTTCACCAGATTATGACACATACCACACTCTTGTAACTCGTCGTCGAAGGGGCGTTCAAAGTGCCTTACGGCTAGGGGAGATCTAGCACGGCACGGAGACACAGTGATGGGTTGCCCATCAAAGTGTACAACGATCGAGTTTGCTTTCCGCGCAAGCGTTCTAAGTGTCTGGGTACCTACACACCAGACACAATGCAATGGCCACGGATCCACACAAGGCACATCACATGCAGAAAGCTTCACCAGATTCTGACACATACCACACTCTTGTAACTCGTCGTCGAAGGGGGCGTTCAAAGTGCCTTACGGCTAGGGGGGATCTAGCACGGCACGGAGACACAGTGATGGTCACCCATCAAAGTGTACAACGATCGAGTTTGCTTTCCGCGCAAGCGTTCTAAGTGTCTGGGTATCTAAGCACCAGACACAATGCAATGGCCACGGATCCACACAAGGCACATCACATGCAGAAAGCTTCACCAGATTCTGACACATACCACACACATGCAACTCGTCGTCGAAGGGGCGTTCAAGTGCCTTACGGCTAGGGGAGATCTAGCTCGGCACGGAGACACAGTGATGGTCACCCATCAAAGTGTACAACGAACGAGTTGGCTTTCAACAAATTCTGACACATAGCAAGCGAGCGACCGAGCTACACCGAAGGCAGCCCATGGTTGGTCACTCGCGGACGATCATCAGTAATGATCCTTCCGCAGGTTCACCTACGGAAACCTTGTTACGACTTTTACTTCCTCTAAATCATCAAGTTCGGTCAACTTCAGCCATGCCAGCTGCAGCTCACGAAGGAACCGCGGAAGGTAAGCCTCCAGAAACCTCACTAAATAATCCATCGGTAGTAGCGACGGGCGGTGTGTACAAAGGGCAGGGACGTAATCAGCACTAGCTAATGACTAGTGCTTACTAGAAATTCCAGGTTCATGGGGACCGTTGCAGTCCCCCAATCCCGACTAGATGGGCATTTTAGTGATTTCCCGTTCCTCTCGGAATGGGGGCGCCTATTGGCGAGAACACGCTGCGACCCACATTGTAGCACGCGTGCAGCCCAGAACATCTAAGGGCATCACGGACCTGTTATCGCTCATTCTCAGCTTGCTAAACACAAGTTGTCCCGCTAAGCAGGGCAAACGTAGCCGACGACCGCCCGTGAAGGCGCCGCCCGGCTGTAACGTCAGGTGCGCCCGGAGGCGCACTGCTGACAGCGTTCTAGTTAGCATGTTTGAGTCACGTTCGTTATCGGAATTAACCAGACAAATCATTCCACGAACTAAGAACGGCCATGCACCACTACCCTTAAATTTGAGAAAGAGCTATCAATCTGTCTTACCTCGATAAGTTTGGACCTGGTAAATTTTCCCGTGTTGAGTCAAATTAAGCCGCAAGCTCCACTTCTTGTGGTGCCCTTCCGTCAATTCCTTAAGTTTCAACTTTGCAACCATACTTCCCCCGGAACCCGATTTTGGTTTCCCGGAAGCGACTGAGAGCACCGAATAGGGGTAGCGTCTCCCAATTGCTAATTGGCATCGTTTACGGTTAGAACTAGGGCGGTATCTAATCGCCTTCGATCCTCTAACTTTCGTTCTTGATTAAAGAAAGCATCCATGGCAAACGCTTTCGCTTCAGTTGGTCCTACGACGGTCTACGAATTTCACCTCTCGCGCCGTAATACCAATGCCCCCAACTACTTCTGTTAATCATTACCTCTAGGTTTCTGACAAACCAACGAAATCGTATAAACCGAGGTCATATTCCATTATTCCATGCAAGATTATTCTCGGCCAACGCCAACCCCACGGGGGGGCCGGACGCTTTGTCTTAGCCTGCTTTGAGCACTCTAATTTGTTCAAGGTAAATGTGAGTATCTTGAGCACCATGAGGAGCCCGTGCCGGAGTTAACCGGTAGCACGGTACTCGTTCACAGAGTAACGCCCAAGTACACCATTGTGAGTCGCAGCCGTGAGCGCGCGCACGAACGGCCCCGGCGTGTAACCGGGCGCCCGTGGCGGTCACGTGTCTGGACGGGCAATCAACTTCGAAACGTTTTAACCGCAACAACTTTAATATACGCTAGTGGAGCTGGAATTACCGCGGCTGCTGGCACCAGACTTGCCCTCCACTTGATCCTTGTTGAAGGATTTATACTCAACTCATTTCCAATTATGGACCATCGTTAGAGAGGTCCATATTGTTATTTCTCGTCACTACCTCCCCGTACTGGGATTGGGTAATTTACGCGCCTGCTGCCTTCCTTGGATGTGGTAGCCATTTCTCAGGCTCCCTCTCCGGAATCGAACCCTGATTCCCCGTTACCCGTCGCAACCATGGTAGTCCTCTACACTACCATCAATAGTTGATAGGGCAGACATTTGAAAGATCTGTCGTCAGTCGACAAGCGACCATACGATCTGCGTCCTTATCCAGACTTCAACTCAAGCCGCCCGGAGGCGATTGGTTTAACTAATAAGTGCACCAGTTCAGCTACCCGCGAGGGCAACAGTCCCGGCATGTTGCATGTATTAGCTCTGGATTTTCCACAGTTATCCAAGTAACTAGTGGTAGGATGATCTTGTGAATTATAGCTGTTATACTGAGCCTTATGCGGTTTCACATTCATTTATGTTTGTACTTAGACATGCATGGCTTAACCTTTGAGACAAGCGTATATTACTGGTAGGATCAACCAGAATTCGTTCCACTACAGACACACACTCGCTTAGTGGGAAATAAATTTCCACACAACTCTCTCTCTCTAGAACCATATGGAATGGCTCTTTGGTGTTGGGTAAGGCACCAATTTGTTGGGGTGTAACGGTCACCACCAACTTTAAGTTTGTTAGGGCACAACGGAAACCACTAACTAAACTTTAGGAAACTAAATTTCCTCACACATTATCTCTCACCATATTAGCACTAGGTGCTATCCACGATTGTACAACGTTTCAACTCTTGAATCGACCGTAGGGCCGCGGAATTGCTTCCGGGCCCCTATTCTCGCTATTAATTGTTCATCTCTTTCAATACATCGAGTTCGTTCCATTGGGTAGTTCGCATGGCGAACGTTTTGATGCAGCCCCCTGGGGGACCACGGCACTTTACACCGGGTATGGTGTATGCGCAACCTACAGATAACAATAAACCCCTTATGCGTGTGTAAACCGATGTTGGGCTGCTCAACATCTTTCATGGTTACATCACTTGCACCAGAACCCACGGTGCCGATTTGGTAATATGTTGTACATTTACTCTCAAGATGTACGCTTCGGCCCCTTATTCAGGGGCTCAAGCTATTACCAGCAAGAACAATCCTCATCCAGACTTGAACTCGAAACACCCGCAGGCGAACGGTTTAACTAATAAGTGCACCAGTCTTGAATCCATGCGTCGGTGGAAACAATGCCGGCGTGTTGCATGTATTAGCTCTGAACTTAGCGAGTGATTGCCTTGCAGCTGTCATACTGAGCGTAGAGCGTGATTATCGCTCACTTGAAACCATGTTGAATGGCTCTTTGGTGTAGGGTAAGGCACCAATTTGTTGGGGCGTAACGGTCACCACCAACTTAAGACTTGCTTATAGGTATTTCAACGTTTTTCAACTCTTAAATCGACCGTGTTTCATTATCATCTCTTCTTCTTATTAAATGCATAGAGTTCGTTCCATTGGGTAGTTCGCGTGGCGAACGGTTTGATGCAGCCCCCCGGGGGGGACCACGGCACTTTACACCGGGCATGGTGTATGCGCAACCTACAGATCACCAATATATTTGTGATCGATAATGCACACTTCTTACACGACTGACCAGTCGACAGCGCTGCCTTCCTATTATGCGTGTGTAAACCGATGTTGGGCTGCTCAACATCTTTCACGGTTACATCACTTGCACCCGAACCCATGGTGCCGATTTGGTAATATGTTGTACATGGTCTCAAGATGTACGCTTCGACCCCTTATTCAGGGGCTCAAGCTATTACCAGCAAGAACAATCCTCATCCAGACTTGAACTCGAGTCACCCGGAGGCGAACGGTTTAACTAATAAGTGCACCAGTCTTGAATCCATGCGTCGGTGGAAACAATGCCGGCATGTTGCATGTATTAGCTCTGAACATAGCGAGTGATTGCCTTGCAGCTGTCGAACTGAGCGTAGAATGTGATTATCGCTCACTTGAAAGGGTCAAGCCCTTTCGAGTCGTCCGGTTTTTACGCCAGACGACTCGGTTCACCATCTTTCGGGATACAAGTTGACTAAGTGGTACCACTACACTTATCAACTTTCGATTTGGTAATCCTCATCCAGCTTCCTTTCTGGAGGTCCCGAGGATTACCAATTGGGCTGTCATACTGAGCTCATATATTGGAGATCGATAATGCACACTTCTTACACGACTGACCAGTCGACAGCGCTGCCTTCCTATTATGCGTGTGTAAAACCGATGTTGGGCTGCTCAACATCTTTCACGGTTACATCACTTGCACCCGAACCCATGGTGCCGATTTGGTAATATGTTGTACATGGTCTCAAGATGTACGCTTCGACCCCTTATTCAGGGGCTCAAGCTATTACCAGCAAGATCAATCCTCATCCAGACTTGAACTCGAAACACCCGGAGGCGAACGGTTTAACTAATAAGTGCACCAGTCTTGAATCCATGCGTCGGTGGAAACAATGCCGGCGTGTTGCATGTATTAGCTCTGAACATAGCGAGTGATTGCCTTGTAGCTGTCGAACTGAGCGTAGAATGTGATTATCGCTCACTTGAAAGGGTCAAGCCCTTTCGAGTCGTCCGGTTTTTACGCCAGACGACTCGGTTCACCATCTTTCGGGAAGGGACCGTCTCGGTCGCAAGCTGCTCCGGTCCCCAAACAACCTGCGACAAATGATAGGAAATGCCGACATCAATACGTGTTCAGTTTGGTTTATCGCTCATAGGTCTTTTTGACCATCGATCCCTGATTATAACTCTCAATTAAACAGTCAGGAGAGTAAGGCATGCCCATCGATATCTCATCGACAGGCGATACCGCAAGAACGGCCAACGACACATCAGGTGATCGATTATTGCTACGACTTTTGCTTAATCGTTTCCACTCCTTAGAGAAAGAAACCCCCGGGGACCGTCTCGGTCGCAAGCTGCTCCGGTCCCTAAACAACCTGCGACAAATGATAGGAAATGCCGACATCAATACGTGTTCAGTTTGGTTTATCGCTCATTGGTCTGTTTGACCATCGATCCCTGATTAAACTCTCAGTAATCCAGTCGGGAGAGTAAGGCATGCCCATCGATATCTCATCGACAGGCGATACCGCTTGAACGGCCAACGACACATCAGAGGATCGTATCTTGCTACAACTTTTGCTTAATCGTTTCTTCTCCTTGGAGAAAGAAACCCCCGGGGACCGTCTCGGCCGCAAGCTGCTCCGGTCCCTAAACAACCTGCGGCATCAAATGATAGGAAAAGCCGACATCAATACGTGTTCAGTTTGGTTTATCGCTCATTGGTCTTGTTTGACCATCGATCCCTGATTAATACTCTCAATTAGAAGGTCGGTAGAGTAAGGCATGCCCATCGATATCTCATCGACAGGCGATACCGCATGAACGGCCAACGACACATCAGAGGATCGTATCTTGCTACAACTCTTGCTTAATAGTTTCCACTCCTTGGAGAAAGAAACCCCCGGGGACCGTCTCGGCCGCAAGCTGCTCCGGTCCCTAAACAACCTGCGGCATCAAATGATAGGAAAAGCCGACATCAATACGTGTTCAGTTTGGTTTATCGCTCATAGGTCTGTTTGACCATCGATCCTAGAATTCAACTTTCGAGTAAGGCATGCCCGTCGATATCTCATCGATAGGCGATACCGGTAGAACGGCCAACGACACACATCTAGGATCGCATTTACTCTTCCTTGGATGGATAACCAATACCCTAGGACCGTTTCATCGCGAGCTGCTCCGGTCCTCAAACAACTCGCGAACCACCGATAGGATGATATTAGGAATGGCCGACTTTCATCCTTTAACTCTCAGTTCTGCTTACCAAAACATAGGTACTTGGACCTTAAAGACCACTATATGTTCCCCGATCGGGGGCAATCGGAACGTCTATCCATCATCAACATCGTTTCACTCATTCCGAACCACCAAATTGGACAGACAGTACCATATTCACCAACCGATTGCTTCAACTTCGCAAACTGTATGGTAAGTTCTACTAATTTCACATCTTACCATCGACTAATAGTGCATAAATCCACTTGGAAATCACTTTTCCTTGGTCCTCGGACCTTCTACGACAACGTCCAACAAATATCCGAAGTCGTTTCCCAACTTAGACCAAGCATTTCGTATCTTTACTTCTAATCGATTTTTTCTCTCATAATTGACGATCAAAATCTAAAAACCACATTTTGAGCCAGAAGCAGTCGTCCGATCGTCCTGGGGGTAGTCTCAATCGATTTAGAAGGGCCCAATTCATAAAGATACGTACTCAGTCAAATTCATGCTTCTGGCTCACCTACCCCCTATATAGAAAACGAAAGCGTACAGGCGTGGAAAACGTGCCATTTTTCTCCATCACGGACTTTTTTTTCTCGTTGCACCGACTCTAGTAAAAAAGTGAAATTTTTTACTAGTTACCAACTTTTGCAAATTATCATCGGATATCACTTTTCATGGTCTATAGTAAGTTCTTATCACGTTTTAGTAGTTTTTGAAAAAAAAATTTTTTTGAACTTTTCAAAATTTTTCAAAACAAAGTTTTTGTAGGCGGTTTTGTGTATGGAGGGTTACTAGTCTCGGGGTCACTGTTTGACCAAAAAACCACTATATATCATTCGAAAGGTAATTTCAAGGGCTACAAAAAATTGTTCTACGACACCCCCTTCCGACGTCTAGTATTCGAGTTATTGGCCAAAAACCATTACTTGAGCGATTTTTCGTTCAGGGTACCCGACTCTAGTAAAAAAGTGAAATTTTTCTCGATTGACCAAGTGTTGCAAATGACCATCGGATTTCACTTTTTATGGTCTATAGTGAGTTCTGATCACGATTTGGTACTTTTTGAAAAAATTTTTTTGACGCACTTTTCAAAATTTTGCAAAACCAAAACTTTTTAGGCGGTTTTGTGTATGGAGGGTTACTAGTCTCGGGGTCACTTTTTGACCAAAAAACCACTATATATCATTCGAAAGGTAATTTCAAGGGCTACAAAAAATTGTTCTACGGCACCCCCCTCCGACGTCTAGTATTCGAGTTATTGGCCAAAAACCGCAACTATAGCGGTTTTTCGTACAGGGTACCCGACTCTAGTAAAATGATGCGATTTTTACTAGTCTAGGAACTTTTTGGTCAAAAAATCAAGTATATGTCATTCGATAGATAATTTCAAGGGCTACCAAAAATTGTTCTACGGCACCCCCCTCCGACGCCTAGTATTCGAGTTATTAGCCAAAAACCGCAACTATAGCGGTTTTTCGTCCAGGGTACCCGACTCTAGTAAAATGATGCGATTTTTACTAGTCTAGGGAACTTTTTGGCCAAAAATCAAGTATATGTCATTCGATAGATAATTTCAAGGGCTACCAAAAATTGTTCCACGACACCCCCCTGCGACGTCTAGTATTCGAGTTATTAGCCAAAAACCGCAATTATAGCGGTTTTTCGTCCAGGGTACCCGACTCTAGTAAAATGATGCGATTTTTACTAGTCTAGGGAACTTTTTGGCCAAAAAATCAAGTATATGTCAATCGATAGATAATTTCAAGGGCTACCAAAAATTGTTCCACGACACCCCCCTGCGACGTCTAGTATTCGAGTTATTAGCCAAAAACCGCAATTATAGCGGTTTTTCGTCCAGGGTACCCGACTCTAGTAAAATGATGCGATTTTTACTAGTCTAGGAACTTTTTGGTCAAAAAATCAAGTATATGTCATTCGATAGATAATTTCAAGGGCTACCAAAAATTGTTCCACGACACCCCCCTGCGACGTCTAGTATTCGAGTTATGGGCCAAAAACCATTCATACTTGAGCATTTTGCTCATTTTGCCTGTACGGGTACCGGGGACTAGTAAAATCAGGCCAATTTTACTAGAGTAGGGGTCCTTTTTGGTCAAAAAAACAACTTTTGCTCGTTCGATAGGGAATCGATAGGGCAACAAAAAATCGTTCTACGACCCCCCCTTCCGATGTCTAGTATTCGAGTTATGGGCCAAAAACAGTTTATAGCTAATTTTTCACTCGATTTTTCACCAAGTATCGCACATTACTCCGGTTCTATACATTGGATCGTCAATCTTTAAGATTTTATGGGTAGTTCCAACTGTTTGCTACATTTCATCCATACATCACCAACCGATTCAATGTCTGTGCTAGAAGTTATTAGAGGAATAAAAAAATTTACCCTTGGCTTTGGACCGTACAATTTTACCCATTTTTGGCCCATATTTGCCCCATAGCTCCGCCGGTATCCAAGATATGGCCACACTTTCTTCTGGCCATGGGTAGATGGCACTTGTGGCTAGATTTCTTCCATGCACCACTAATCGCTACCATGTCTGTGGCCGGAGCTATTCACGAAAGCGCCTCGCGCACTTGGTCGGATTTTTGGTCCAACTTGCACCATTTTTGGCCCATATTTGCCCCATAGCTCCGCCGGTATCCAAGATATGGCCACACTTTCTTCTGGCCATGGCTAGATGGCACTTGTGGCTAGATTTCTTCCATGCACCACTAATCGCTACCATGTCTGTGGCCGGAGCTATTCGACGAACAACCATCGCATTTACCTAGGTACTTTTTCGGATTTTTGGTCCAACTTGCACCATTTTTGGCTCGTATTTGCCCCATAGCTCCGCCGGTATCCAAGATATGGCCACACTTTCTTCTGGCCATGGGTAGATGGCACTTGTGGCTAGATTTCTTCCATGCACCACTAATCGCTACCATGTCTGTGGCCGGAGCTATTCACGAAAGCGCCTCGCGCACTTGGTCGGATTTTTGGTCCACCTGGCACCATTGTTGGCCCGTATTTGCCCCATAGCTCCGCCGGTATCCAAGATATGGCCACACTTTCTTCTGGCCATGGGTAGATGGCACTTGTGGCTAGATTTCTTCCATGCACCACTAATCGCTACCATGTCTGTGGCCGGAGCTATTCACGAAAGCGCCTTGCGCACTTGGTCGGATTTTTGGTCCACCTGGCACCATTTTTGGCCCATATTTGTCCCATAGCTCCGCCGGTATCCAAGATAGCGCCACACTTTCTTCTGGCCATGGGTAGATGGCACTTGTGGCTAGATTTCTTCCATGCACCACTAATCGCTACCATGTCTCTGGCCGGAGCTATTCGACGAACAACCATCGCATTTACCTAGGTACTTTTTCGGATTTTTGGTCCAACTTGCACCATTTTTGGCCCATATTTGCCCCATAGCTCCGCCGGTATCCAAGATAGCGCCACACTTTCTTCTGGCCATGGGTAGATGGCACTTGTGGCTAGATTTCTTCCATGCACCACTAATCGCTACCATGTCTCTGGCCGGAGCTATTCGACGAACAACCATCGCATTTACCTAGGTACTTTTTCGGATTTTTGGTCCAACTTGCACCATTTTTGGCCCATATTTGCCCCATAGCTCCGCCGGTATCCAAGATATGGCCACACTTTCTTCTGGCCATGGGTAGATGGCACTTGTGGCTAGATTTCTTCCATGCACTACTAATCGCTACCATGTCTCTGGCCGGAGCTATTCACGAAAGCGCCTCGCGCACTTGGTCGGATTTTTGGTCCAACTTGCACCATTTTTGGCCCATATTTGCCCCATAGCTCCGCCGGTATCCAAGATATGGCCACACTTTCTTCTGGCCATGGGTAGATGGCACTTGTGGCTAGATTTCTTCCATGCACCACTAATCGCTACCATGTCTGTGGCCGGAGCTATTCGACGAACAACCATCGCATTTACCTAGGTACTTTTTCGGATTTTTGGTCCAACTTGCACCATTTTTGGCCCATATTTGCCCCATAGCTCCGCCGGTATCCAAGATATGGCCACACTTTCTTCTGGCCATGGGTAGATGGCACTTGTGGCTAGATTTCTTCCATGCACCACTAATCGCTACCATGTCTGTGGCCGGAGCTATTCACGAAAGCGCCTCGCGCACTTGGTCGGATTTTTGGTCCACCTGGCACCATTGTTGGCCCGTATTTGCCCCATAGCTCCGCCGGTATCCAAGATATGGCCACACTTTCTTCTGGCCATGGGTAGATGGCACTTGTGGCTAGATTTCTTCCATGCACCACTAATCGCTACCATGTCTGTGGCCGGAGCTATTCACGAAAGCGCCTCGCGCACTTGGTCGGATTTTTGGTCCAACTTGCACCATTTTTGGCCCATATTTGCCCCATAGCTCCGCCGGTATCCAAGATATGGCCACACTTTCTTCTGGCCATGGGTAGATGGCACTTGTGGCTAGATTTCTTCCATGCACCACTAATCGCTACCATGTCTCTGGCCGGAGCTATTCGACGAACAACCATCGCATTTACCTAGGTACTTTTTCGGATTTTTGGTCCAACTTGCACCATTTTTGGCCCATATTTGCCCCATAGCTCCGCCGGTATCCAAGATATGGCCACACTTTCTTCTGGCCATGGGTAGATGGCACTTGTGGCTAGATTTCTTCCATGCACCACTAATCGCTACCATGTCTGTGGCCGGAGCTATTCACGAAAGCGCCTCGCGCACTTGGTCGGATTTTTGGTCCACCTGGCACCATTGTTGGCCCGTATTTGCCCCATAGCTCCGCCGGTATCCAAGATATGGCCACACTTTGTTCTGGCCATGGGTAGATGGCACTTGTGGCTAGATTTCTTCCATGCACCACTAATCGCTACCATGTCTCTGGCCGGAGCTATTCGACGAACAACCATCGCATTTACCTAGGTACTTTTTCGGATTTTTGGTCCAACTTGCACCATTTTTGGCCCATATTTGCCCCATAGCTCCGCCGGTATCCAAGATATGGCCACACTTTCTTCTGGCCATGGGTAGATGGCACTTGTGGCTAGATTTCTTCCATGCACTACTAATCGCTACCATGTCTCTGGCCGGAGCTATTCACGAAAGCGCCTCGCGCACTTGGTCGGATTTTTGGTCCAACTTGCACCATTTTTGGCCCATATTTGCCCCATAGCTCCGCCGGTATCCAAGATATGGCCACACTTTCTTCTGGCCATGGGTAGATGGCACTTGTGGCTAGATTTCTTCCATGCACCACTAATCGCTACCATGTCTGTGGCCGGAGCTATTCGACGAACAACCATCGCATTTACCTAGGTACTTTTTCGGATTTTTGGTCCAACTTGCACCATTTTTGGCCCATATTTGCCCCATAGCTCCGCCGGTATCCAAGATATGGCCACACTTTCTTCTGGCCATGGGTAGATGGCACTTGTGGCTAGATTTCTTCCATGCACCACTAATCGCTACCATGTCTGTGGCCGGAGCTATTCACGAAAGCGCCTCGCGCACTTGGTCGGATTTTTGGTCCACCTGGCACCATTGTTGGCCCGTATTTGCCCCATAGCTCCGCCGGTATCCAAGATATGGCCACACTTTCTTCTGGCCATGGGTAGATGGCACTTGTGGCTAGATTTCTTCCATGCACCACTAATCGCTACCATGTCTGTGGCCGGAGCTATTCACGAAAGCGCCTCGCGCACTTGGTCGGATTTTTGGTCCAACTTGCACCATTTTTGGCCCATATTTGCCCCATAGCTCCGCCGGTATCCAAGATATGGCCACACTTTCTTCTGGCCATGGGTAGATGGCACTTGTGGCTAGATTTCTTCCATGCACCACTAATCGCTACCATGTCTCTGGCCGGAGCTATTCGACGAACAACCATCGCATTTACCTAGGTACTTTTTCGGATTTTTGGTCCAACTTGCACCATTTTTGGCCCATATTTGCCCCATAGCTCCGCCGGTATCCAAGATATGGCCACACTTTCTTCTGGCCATGGGTAGATGGCACTTGTGGCTAGATTTCTTCCATGCACCACTAATCGCTACCATGTCTGTGGCCGGAGCTATTCACGAAAGCGCCTCGCGCACTTGGTCGGATTTTTGGTCCACCTGGCACCATTGTTGGCCCGTATTTGCCCCATAGCTCCGCCGGTATCCAAGATATGGCCACACTTTGTTCTGGCCATGGGTAGATGGCACTTGTGGCTAGATTTCTTCCATGCACCACTAATCGCTACCATGTCTCTGGCCGGAGCTATTCGACGAACAACCATCGCATTTACCTAGGTACTTTTTCGGATTTTTGGTCCAACTTGCACCATTTTTGGCCCATATTTGCCCCATAGCTCCGCCGGTATCCAAGATATGGCCACACTTTCTTCTGGCCATGGGTAGATGGCACTTGTGGCTAGATTTCTTCCATGCACCACTAATCGCTACCATGTCTGTGGCCGGAGCTATTCACGAAAGCGCCTCGCGCACTTGGTCGGATTTTTGGTCCACCTGGCACCATTTTTGGCCCGTATTTGCCCCATAGCTCCGCCGGTATCCAAGATATGGCCACACTTTCTTCTGGCCATGGGTAGATGGCACTTGTGGCTAGATTTCTTCCATGCACCACTAATCGCTACCATGTCTGTGGCCGGAGCTATTCGACGAACAACCATCGCATTACCCAGGTACTTTTTCAGGTTTTTGGTCCAACTTGCACCATTTTTGGCCCATATTTGCCCCATAGCTCCGCCGGTATCCAAGATATGGCCACACTTTCTTCTGGCCATGGGTAGATGGCACTTGTGGCTACATTTCTTCCATGCACCACTAATCGCTACCATGTCTGTGGCCGGAGCTATTCGACGAACAACCATCGCATTCACCTTCTCGTTGCACTTCTTCGGGAATTTGGTGCAACCAAGTTTTCACTATAACTTGGTCATTTTCCGTCCATCGGACATGCGGTTTTGGGTGTCGATACTTGACACCGCACGCTTCAATATGTTCCTCCACGACCATGTGGTCCGATGCTTCCAACAGGAGCTATTCGAGGATTACCGATTTTTCACCATTAAAAATGCTCAATTTTGCACCAACTTTTGCCTATAACTCAGGCTGTATCGATCGGATCTTCAATCTTGAAAAAGTTTTGGATAGGTGGCATCAAATGCTACATTTCGTTCTTCCACGTCAACTTTGTCCGATGTCTAGCAAAAAAGTTATTCGCGAACCAAGTCCAGAACCCATGCAATGGCTGCCCTCATTGCATACATCACGGCGGTTAACTCTCGTTACTCTATACCGTGGACTTGGTACTTTTTCAGGCATTCGTTGCTACTTCTTGGTTCATGATATTCGTTTACGGTCTTCACTAGGGCATTTGGTGCTCCTTATCGGTTCATGATATTCGTTTACGGTCTTCACTAGGGCATTTGGTGCTCCTTATCGGTTCATGATATTCGTTTACGGTCTTCACTAGGGCATTTGGTGCTCCTTATCGGTTCATGATATTCGTTTACGGTCTTCACTAGGGCATTTGGTAATGGGCTTCCCACTTTCTACTGATCGATCCATACTCACTTGCGTGCACCTAGCCTAGGAAGGTTTCCTATGGCTTCCCATCTTTCTACTGATCGATCCATACTCACTTGCGTGCACCTAGCCTAGGAAGGTTTCCTATGGCTTCCCATCTTTCTACTGATCGATCCATACTCACTTGCGTGCACCTAGCCTAGGAAGGTTTCCTATGGCTTCCCATCTTTCTACTGATCGATCCATACTCACTTGCGTGCACCTAGCCTAGGAAGGTTTCCTTGGGCTTCCCATCTTTCTACTGATCGATCCATACTCACTTGCGTGCACCTAGCCTAGGAAGGTTTCCTATGGCTTCCCATCTTTCTACTGATCGATCCATACTCACTTGCGTGCACCTAGCCTAGGAAGGTTTCCTATGGCTTCCCATCTTTCTACTGATCGATCCATACTCACTTGCGTGCACCTAGCCTAGGAAGGTTTCCTATGGCTTCCCATCTTTCTACTGATCGATCCATACTCACTTGCGTGCACCTAGCCTAGGAAGGTTTCCCTTTGGTACCGACTTCCATCTACGCACTCGATATAACCTAGGTACTTGGTACCGATGATGGTTAACACTCAAGCATTTCTTGCATCCTGCGTGCAAGGTACCAATTTTCACTTCTTAGGTACGTTTATGGGCCCGCATTAATCCAATATCGCTCCGATGGCCTTTAGCATTATTTCATCCGATAGCCCTTGCCAAAAGCTACCAAAAGTTCCTCCACGGCCATGTGCTCCGACGCTTAGTTTAGGAAATATTCGAAAAAATTCAAAATAGGAAGCATTTTCTTATTGGAAAATCACCTTAAATCGATGGCCATTTTTTGGGCAAAAACTTTAACGTCTTCCCGACTTTGCGGGAATTGCGAATTTTAGGCACCCAGAGAAAATCTTTTACTTTAAGGGGGCGGCCGCGAAGTTGCCCGAAGTCTCGGACACAAAAATTCTCAAGTTCCCCACTCTAGTAAATCGCCCTATGAGTATCTCCTGGCCCGCGAGCTCTGCGAGCGGGCCAGCTTCGGCGATTTTTGCCTTTTCGCCTAGGCGGTTCTTCTACGAAATTGGTCCACAGCTTTTGCTCAGAAAGCTAGCATTTGTTGCAACAGTTAGGTGCTTGGTACCACATTTTGGTATCCATTTGGGCATTTGTTGCAACTACTCGGTACTTTGGCCCACATTTCGCTCTACTCGGGCCTCTATGGTGCTACTTGTCGGTACTTTTGGCCAACTTAGGCCAATTGGGTGCAACTTGTGGGTACTCTGTGGGTACTTTAGGGCATATTGTGTCTTTCGGGTGAACCTTCGCGATACTTCATGGGTACTGATGGCCAACTTAGGAACATTCAGTGCAACCTTTGGGCCTAAGGAAATTTGTCCAACTCTTTGGACTTAGAAAATTTTCTGGACTTAGAAAATTTTCTGGACTTGTAAAAATTTTCAAATGTTCAATTTGGCCCACATTTCGCTCTACTCGGGCCTCTATGGTGCTACTTGGCGGTACTTTTGGCCAACTTAGGCCAATTGGGTGCTCTTTGTGGGTACTCTATCGGTACTTTTGGCCATGTTAGGCCCATTCGGTGCTATATGTGGGTGCTCTATCGGTACTTTTGGCCATGTTAGGCCCACTCGGTGCTATTTGTGGGTACTCTATCGGTACTTTTGGCCAACTTAGGCCCATGGGGTGCTCTTTGTGGGTACTCTATCGGTACTTTTGGCCATGTTAGGCCCACTCGGTGCTATTTGTGGGTACTCTATCGGTACTTTTGGCCATGTTAGGCCCACTCGGTGCTATTTGTGGGTACTCTATCGGTACTTTTGGCCAACTTAGGCCAATTGGGTGCTATTTGTGGGTACTCTATCGGTACTTTTGGCCAACATAGGCCAATTGGGTGCTACTTGTGGGTGCTCTATCGGTACTTTTGGCCAACTTAGGCCAACTGGGTGCTATTTGTGGGTACTCTATCGGTACTTTTGGCCAACTTAGGCCAACTCAGTGCTTCTTGTGGGTGCTCTATCGGTACTTTTGGCCAACTTAGGCCAACTGGGTGCTATTTGTGGGTACTCTATCGGTACTTTTGGCCAACTTAGGCCAACTCAGTGCTTCTTGTGGGTACTCTATCGGTACTTTTGGCCAACTTAGGCCCATTCGGTGCTATTTGTGGGTACTCTATCGGTACTTTTGGCCAACTTAGGCCAACTCAGTGCTACTTGTGGGTACTCTATCGGTACTTTTGGCCAACTTAGGCCAATTGGGTGCTCTTTGTGGGTGCTCTATCGGTACTTTGGGACATATTATGTCCTTCGGGTGAACCTTCTCGATACCTCATGGGTACTTGTGGCCAACTTAGGAAAATTCAGTGCAACCTATGGGCCTTTGGAAATTGTTCCAACACTTTGGACTTAGAAAATTTTCTGGACTTAGAAAATTTTTTGGACTTAGAAAAATTTTCAACTTCTGTATCTTCTTCATCATGTTCCATTTTGTGGGACTTAGAAAATTTTCTGGACTTAGAAAATTTTTTGGACTTAGGAAATTTTTCAACACTTGTAAAATTTTTGTTCCTTCTTTGAAGAAGAATACTTTCCACTATTAGCTTCTTTCTCTTTTTCTTCTTAGTTGTCTTCTTATTTTCGGTCCGAGAGCGCCGACACTTGTAAAATTATCTAAGTCCGAAGACTTTTGGAATGAACCAAAAGTCAACGAACACAATACATCAACCCTATCAACATCAAGTGGCAACCCGAAGGAAGCGCAGCGGCCAGCCCATGTACAACGCGAAGTTGTAGCATGCAACCAACCAACCGCTAACCTCCAACGGCACTCAATGTATTCGTTACACATGGGCGCACCTGCACCACACTGTCGTGACCATCCAACGAGCCGTCGGTTCGGTCGTGTGTTACAAGCACCCCATCACATAGGCATAGAGTCACCACACAGTGTTCTTCAACACTCTCGTCACATGGTGCAAGTCACGGTACGCACCACCAATGTGCACTGGTTGGCCAATTCCAGCACACACGGGGCGCGCACGCGCAAGCACTAACCACCAAGCATGGGTCGCCTGAGAGGATCGATGCGAACGCATCTCTACAACTTGAAGCTCCCAGCCTGTAGTCCCGTCGTTTGCGGGCGGTCGTAGGTGTCGAAACTAGTGATATCCACAGTCGGCAAGCTCGTCCACCGGTGTTCCCAACATGTATGGTACTAACACGTGCAGCGCGAACCCGCCCTTTGCGGCCTAGTAGTAAGCGGGGATGAGACGCCAGTGTGCCAATGGACAGCACGGACGGTTCTCGGAGGGTTGTTAGGCCCGCTAGCTTACGACCACCTAATGGGTATAAGAAGCGCTATCAGCTCGGATTGGATACGACCTTAGAGGCGTTCAGGCATAATCCAGCGGACGTAGCGTCATACCATAGTCCGTTCGAACTAGTATTGAGCCAGTGGTCCGTACCTGTGGTTCCTCTCGTACTGCACAGGAATTCCGTTAAGATAGCGACAAACAATGCACACCAGTAGGGTAAAACTAACCTGTCTCACGACGGTCTAAACCCAGCTCACGTTCCCTTGAAAGGGTGAACAATCCTACGCTTGGTAAATTTTGCTTTACAATGATAGGAAGAGCCGACATCGAAGGATCAAAAAGCCACGTCGCTATGAACGCTTGGCGGCCACAAGCCAGTTATCCCTGTGTGTGTGGACGTTCGAGCAGTCGAGCACTTTAGACGTGTCTTCCGTGCGCTCCGCAAATTTGGCGAAATTTTTTGTGAAATATTATACAGAAAGCGTTTATTTCGTGTATAATCGATCAATAAAGTGGAAAACTGCGAGAATTTGGTGAAAACCGGATGAAAATCGGGTGAAAATTGACGATTTTATGTGTAAACAACTCCTCCATACATTTTGTATGGGGGAAGTTTTTATGTGATTTTACGCATTAAAAGACGTTTTGTGAATGCAAATGCTGACTATTTTGCAAGTGGCCACGGCCATTTAGTGAATAATATCGATTTTGGACGATTTCCGGCGAGTTTGGGTGAAAAACTTTGGTGGCAAAAAAGTGCATACAAAAAACAACAACAACATCAGTGTGTTTTGAAGGTGCACAAAAATCTGGGCCAATTGGTCCGGATTTGTTGTAAATCGACAGATATAGTGCCCCTGAGTGCCCCAATAGCGAAAACCGGATGAAAATTGGACGATTTTTGATAAAAAAGTGCAGTGCAAAAAAGTGCGTGTGGTGCTACCGCTGGGGCACGTGGTCGCGGAAGCCGGTTTTATTACAAAACCGAGAATAACTCGGCCAATTTTCGGTCGATTTGCCCGCGGTTTTCACTGTTGGACTTGTTTTAGTGCGTGCAACACGAATCCGCAATAAAAAATTGGAAAATCGCGAAAAATTTTTTTGACATTTCTTCGATTTTCCAAATACGACCCAGCGGACAAAAATCGATTGACAGGCAGTTCCCAGGTGACAAATTTTGAATTTGGTCAGTACTGCACGAAAACTGCTCGAATTGCGGAAGGTGGCTAGAAAATTCGGGGAAGTCGAGTAGGGTGCGCTACTGCTCGAAACTGGTCGATTCGACCACTTCCTTCGAAATCAAAACTGCTCGAATTTTTCGAAATTTCCGGAAACGTTCAGAAAAATTCGGAAACGGTCCTGATAAATCGTGGAACGATCTAACGTGACGAAACACCACCTCTCTGAACGATTTTACTGCTCGAATACCATTTCTGCTGAGGTGGTTCTCACGGGGCAGTCCGCTGCTGGCGTCCTCCCGTGAGGAGGAGTAAATCCAGCTTTAAAGCGCGGGAACGGTCGGAAAGTGTCTTTCGACCATGACGGAGCCACGCACGCTCCGGACGAGGCAGGGCAGTGTGGATCAGGCCAGGTCCACAGTAAGCCGACCATCGACATCTACGGAGCCTCGTGTGCTGCTCACGAAGCTGGCAGAAACAACAACTAGCGAGCAGCGACAGGCGGAATTAACGGCAGTAATTGAGCGGTTCCAGGAGCAAGTTGGGGCCCTCACTGCCGAGGTGACGATGCTGCGGGTACAGCTGCAGGAAAGCGAGCGTCGTTCTGAGCTGCAGCAGAAGACGGCGGAGCAGAGGGAGCAGGACCTGCGTGGGGACCTGGCTTTTTTGAGAACGATGCTGCATGAGGAGCGCCAGGCGATGCAGGCGCTCATAGCGCAGACGTTTGGCGTAACCACGCAAAGTCAAGCGCAGCAGCAGCACGGTGAGCAGCAGCAGCAGCAACAACATCATCGCCTGCAGCAGCAGCAGCAGCGACAGCAGGGTGCGGTGACGGCTTCGGTGGTGCCGTCTCCGGACCAGGAAGGCGGCTCCTGGGCTGGGGTGGTGAGCCGTAAGTCGGCACGTCAACCGGCACGCACGCAGCAGCAGCAACAGCGGCAGCGGCAGCAGGGGCTGCAGACACGACAGCAGCAGCAGCAGTGGCAGCAGGAGCCGCAGCAACTGCAGCAGCAGCAGGGATCGGGCATGGAGACGGCTACGGTGGTGCCGTCTCTCGACCACGAAGGCGACTCTTGGACAGAGGTGGTGCGCCGTAAGCCGGCACGCCAGCAACCGGGCCGGCAGCAGCAGCAGTGGCAGCAGCGGCAACAATCGCATCAACAACAACCGCGTCGATTGGCCCCACGAAGCCAGGCTGCTAAGCCGAAACAGAGCAGGCCTGATGCCATCGAGGTTGCTCCGGGAGAGGGGCAAACGTGGGCAGATGTTTACCGGCTGGTGCGAACGGCACCAGAATTGGAAAAAATCCAGCAGGCGCTGGGAGTAGGACGGCGGACGACGCGTGACCGACTGGTCATGGACATCAAGGAGGGCGAGAATGCTCAAGAAATCATTGAGCTGGTGCAGGAAGTCTGCACGAAAGCGGAAACTCCATCGTCCGCACGCCTGGTAACTGAGACGGTGGAAATGAAATTCGTCGAGGTCGACCCTTTAGCGGAAGCCTTGGACGTGGCGAAGGCGGTAGAAGGTTTGTCGCTGGAGAAGGTGTCGGAGTCTGCCGTCCATCTGACGGAGTTCTGGAATGGCACGCAGGTGGCCTATGTGCGAGTGTCGGCCAGGGCGGCGGAGAAGCTGGACCAGCAGTATGTCAGAATCTCGCACACGTCCTGCTTGGCAACGAAGGTTCCACCACCAACGCGGAACCAGCTGCGATGCTACAGGTGTCTGGAATACGGACACAGGAAGGTCACCTGCAAGAGCGAGAAGGACCTTTCAACAGCCTGCTTCCGCTGTGGCCAGCCGGGTCATGTGACCCGAACCTGTGTAGCGAACATCAGTTGTGCGGTCTGCAAGGGTCCGCATCGGGCGGGACATCCGTCCTGTCCTCGACAATAAAGGTCCTGCAAATTAACATCGGGCGTAGCAGATCAGCGCAGGACCTGATGCTGCAGACGGCACGCGAGCAGGGAGTGGACGTCGTCATTGCCTGCGAATTGTACAAGCCGCCGCGGGATAATGGCAGATGGGTGGTGGACGAGGCGCAGAGTGTGGCAGTAGTAGCCACCGGGGCGTACCCCATTCAACGCTTATGGGAATGCGCTCATCCCGGGCTGGTGGTGGCCACAGTGGCAGGGGTCACATTTGCAAGCTGCTACGCCTCGCCGAACATCGGGTTAGCGGACTTCGAGGCCTATCTTGAGGCCGTGGAGATGGCCTTGGTGGGACATCAACATCTGGTGATGGCTGGTGATCTGAACGCGTGGAACACGGACTGGGGGAGTGCCCGCACAACATCCAAAGGGCACACGCTCAAGGGCGTAATCGAACACCTGCAGTTGGAGATACTCAACCGCGGCAACATGCCCACTTTTAAGGGCAACGGGGTCGCGCGAGAGAGTATCGTGGATGTTTCGTTTGCGAGTCCATCGGTCGCAATAGCGGATTCCTGGAAGGTCAGTCAGCGCTACTCCTATAGTGACCACCGGTATGTGGAGTTTTCCGTGGGCGTTCCTGGAGCACGGATCACACAACGGCAGCGTGCGCTTCAACATCAAACGATGCAGCAGTCTAGTGGTGAGGGCATCGCGCAACATGCGGGAGTACGCTGGAAGACCTCGCTATTCAACAGGGAGCGATACCAGGAGGCGATTGCGGATTGTCGGCTAGCCGAAGCAGACACACCTGACGCGCTGATTGGAGCGTTAACTTCAGCTTGTGACAGGACGATGGCAAGAGTGGGCCCGGCGAAATTCCATCAGCCGCCGAAGCTCTATTGGTGGACCCCGGAACTGGGGCTCTTGCGTCGTGAGTGCGAGGAGGCCGAGGAGAGGCTTGGGGTTGCCACCCAGTTAGCAGATCGCGAGGTGGCAACGGCTCGACTTCATGACCTTCGCAGGCAGCTGCAGCGCGGAATTCAGGAGAGCCGGAACGAGAAGCTTCAGGAGTTGATCGACGGAGTCGATAGTGATGTCTTTGGGCTTGGTTACAAGGTGGTGTTGGCCAAGCTGCGAGGCCGTACCCCGCCGGAGACGGATCGATCGGTACTGGAGCCGATTGTGGATGCTTTGTTTCCGCTGCATCCCCCATTTGAGTGGCCGGTCGTCGAGAGAGCGGCTGACGAGGAGAGGCTTCGCCCTGTTACGGAAGCGGAGGTTCTGGCATTGGCAGAGCGAATGGCTCCATCCAAAGCGCCGGGTCTGGACGGTCTACCGAACGCAGCAGTGAAAACCGCGATCCGAGAGCACCCGCAGGCGTTTGTGCGGGTGTTTAACGACCTTTTGGAACGCGGTGAGTTCCCGCGGTCTTGGAAGGAGGCAAGGCTGGTGCTCGTGACCAAACCGGGCAAGCCGCCGGGCGACCCATCGGCGAGCCGACCACTGCTACTGGAGGGAGCAGTTCCCAAGCTGTTCGAGAGGTGCATCCTCGAGCGTCTCAATGAACACTTGGAGGACAGTGTTGCCCCTCAACTGTCGCCAGAGCAGTACGGGTTTCGTCGTGGGAAGTCGACCATACAGGCCATCCAGCGAGTGATCGAGCGAGGCGAGTACGCGCGATCGTTTCATCGTACGAATGGACGCGATCCTCGGTGTCTGGTGGTGGCAGCGCTAGATGTCCAGAACGCGTTCAACTCGGCAAGTTGGAGGGCAATTGCGGCGGCACTGCGGGAGAAGAACGTCCCAGCCGCGCTGCAGAGGATACTGCGAAGCTATTTCTCTGAGCGCGAGCTTGTATACGAGACCAGCGAGGGACCAGTTCGCAGACCGATGTCGGCAGGGGTACCGCAGGGTTCCATCATAGGTCCTACATTGTGGAACACGTTGTATGACGGAGTCCTGCGGCTGGCGTTTCCGGATGGTGTTGAGGCGATCGGATTTGCCGATGATCTGGTGGTGCTGGCAGGTGGCACGACGCCGCAGACAGCGGCTCAGTCTGCTCAGGAGGCCATTGCCATGATTGGAGCGTGGATGGCGGAGCGACACCTCAAGCTGGCGCCCGCAAAGACCGAAATCATCATGGTGTCCACTATGCGGCAAGGGTACCAGCAGCCAACGGTGGCCATTGAGGGAGTACAGCGACAGCCGACGCGGTGCCTCAAGTATCTGGGGGTGGTTCTGCACGACCATCTGCTGTGGACTCCGCATGTCGAATACGCAACGGCGAAGGCGCTCCGTGTGGCGAAGGGGATCTCCCGGCTGATGCAGAATCACGGGGGCCCAAAAGGAGCGAAACGTCGACTTCTTTCATCGGTGGTGGATTCGACGCTGCGGTATGCTGCCCCGGTGTGGCACGAGGCTACAAACGTTCGGCGGTGCAGCAGGCTGCTTAAGCGGGTACAGGCGCAGTACGTGAGGCCAGTCGCCAGGACATTCATATCGGTCAGGTATGAGGTCGCCACGGTCCTGGCGAGCGTTATTCCGATCTGTTTACAGATCCGGGAGGACGCCCGATGTCACCAACAGCATCAAGTTACTGGCTCTCCTATGCACCAGCTGCGGATTGAGGAGCGTGCGGCCACTCTGCGACAGTGGCAAGCAGAGTGGGATGCACTGGCGCCGGCCAGCCGCTTCACAACATGGGCGCACCGGGTGATCCCGGACATCGCGGCGTGGAAGAACCGTCGGTTTGGGGAGATGACTTTTCATCTCGCCCAAGTCATATCAGGCCACGGATTCTTCCACGAGTATCTACACGTGCAGCACTTCTCTCCATCACCGGACTGCGCGCGGTGTCCGGGAGTAGCTGAGACGGCGGCCCATGCCTTCTTCGATTGTCCGCGCTTCGCGGACGTGCGGATTGAGGTGTTGGGCGAACGAGAACAAGAGGTCATCACTCCGGATAATCTGCAAGCTTTCCTGCTGAGCAGCAGGGAAAATTGGAGTGCGGTGTGCGAGGTGGCGAAGCGCATCACGACGGCTCTTCAGCAAGACTGGTACGTGGAGCGATCCAGCAGCGCACATGAAGAAATGACGGCGGCGGCCCGACGGCTGGACACGGCGCACGAAGATGTGGTTGCAGCGCGCAATGACCGGCGGAACGAGGCGCGGCGGCAGCTAACGGTGGAGCGACGCCTGGCTCGAGGCGAGCCTCCTCCTCCCACTCATCCGGATGGGCGACTTCTCAGCGAGGAAGAGATTAGAGAGCGGGAAGAACGACTGCGTATAGGGCGTGAGAAGGTGCGTAGGCACCGGGCAAGGCGAAGACTCGCAACTAGTGTAGCACCGACGTGCACCGATTACCTTGTGGCGTTATTCGGGGCGGGTGCGTTTGAAGATCAGTAGCGATATTTAATAAATAAAACGGCGCGTTGGGGCCCCTCAGTTGATCCCTCGCGGGTAGGCTGAAGTGGGTGGGCTTGTGGGCTGGGATGGGGTACAAAATTGTTGTAATATCATCCGGCCAATAAACAAGCATTTTCTTTAAAAAAAAAAAAAAAGCCAGTTATCCCTGTGGTAACTTTTCTGACACCTCTTGCTAAAAACTCGTTATACCAAAAGGATCGTAAGGCCAAGCTTTCGCTGTCCCGGCGTGTACTGAACGTTAGGATCAAACCAGCTTTTGTCCTTATGCTCAACGGGTGGTTTCTGTCCACTCTGAGCTGACCTTTGGACACCTCCGTTATCGTTTTGGAGATGTACCGCCCCAGTCAAACTCCGCACCTGGCACTGTCCATGACGTGGACCGAGAGGTTTATTCAGATGTCTTCGAGCCAAGCGGCACCAGAAACCGGAGAAGCGAAGGCGATCGGCGCAAACGGTCGAACGGCGACAGAACACGCGGGACGGACCGACGTGCGCACGCTTGAACCCTTGCGGGCCACGGCGGCGGTCGGCGCCCGGTGACGACGCGCGTCGATGCTACGACGACACACGCACCCGGTGGCACCACCCAGCGACATGCTGAACGCGGAGCTAGAAACACGGCGCATTGGGCAGCTTCAGGCGAGCCGACACGCT
>NW_026045097.1:0-2500 GCF_943734845.2 Anopheles funestus | reverse complement strand
ACCATACTTCATAAGAGTTTAATAACTCTTCAACTAACTTTCGTTCTGGTGTCTTGGTATCAAATCGCATAAGACACAAGATTCTACTGGCCAAATAGAATCTAGCACATTGGTTAACCTGGCGCCGCAGTCAACTCATGTGCTTGGATCGGATCGAGCTATTGAGTATTGGGCCTGCATACTCGCTCATCCGTATCCTTTGCGTACCGCCCCATGGCCCCGTCCTTAGAGTTAATGACTAATAGGCTTAACTCTTTGTATGTCTGCACCACAGTTCCCGTTCGTTCCGTGCCGTGGCCGGATACGTATTGCACAACAGTAGATACCATCACCTGACGTATCTAACACACCACTATTGTAACTCGTCGTCGAAGGACCTTTCAAGTGCCTGATGGCCAGGGGAGCTCTTACACGGCACGGAGACACAGTGATGCTCGCCCATCACAGTGTACAACGATCGAGTTTGCTTAAGTGTCTGGGTACCTACACACCAGACACAATGCAATGGCCACGGATCCACACAAGGCACATCACATGCAGAAAGCTTCACCAGATTATGACACATACCACACTCTTGTAACTCGTCGTCGAAGGGGCGTTCAAAGTGCCTTACGGCTAGGGGAGATCTAGCACGGCACGGAGACACAGTGATGGTTGCCCATCAAAGTGTACAACGATCGAGTTTGCTTTCCGCGCAAGCGTTCTAAGTGTCTGGGTACCTACACACCAGACACAATGCAATGGCCACGGATCCACACAAGGCACATCACATGCAGAAAGCTTCACCAGATTCTGACACATACCACACTCTTGTAACTCGTCGTCGAAGGGGCGTTCAAAGTGCCTTACGGCTAGGGGGGATCTAGCACGGCACGGAGACACAGTGATGGTCACCCATCAAAGTGTACAACGATCGAGTTTGCTTTCCGCGCAAGCGTTCTAAGTGTCTGGGTATCTAAGCACCAGACACAATGCAATGGCCACGGATCCACACAAGGCACATCACATGCAGAAAGCTTCACCAGATTCTGACACATACCACACACATGCAACTCGTCGTCGAAGGGGCGTTCAAGTGCCTTACGGCTAGGGGAGATCTAGCTCGGCACGGAGACACAGTGATGGTCACCCATCAAAGTGTACAACGAACGAGTTGGCTTTCAACAAATTCTGACACATAGCAAGCGAGCGACCGAGCTACACCGAAGGCAGCCCATGGTTGGTCACTCGCGGACGATCATCAGTAATGATCCTTCCGCAGGTTCACCTACGGAAACCTTGTTACGACTTTTACTTCCTCTAAATCATCAAGTTCGGTCAACTTCAGCCATGCCAGCTGCAGCTCACGAAGGAACCGCGGAAGGTAAGCCTCCAGAAACCTCACTAAATAATCCATCGGTAGTAGCGACGGGCGGTGTGTACAAAGGGCAGGGACGTAATCAGCACTAGCTAATGACTAGTGCTTACTAGAAATTCCAGGTTCATGGGGACCGTTGCAGTCCCCAATCCCGACTAGATGGGCATTTTAGTGATTTCCCGTTCCTCTCGGAATGGGGGCGCCTATTGGCGAGAACACGCTGCGACCCACATTGTAGCACGCGTGCAGCCCAGAACATCTAAGGGCATCACGGACCTGTTATCGCTCATTCTCAGCTTGCTAAACACAAGTTGTCCCGCTAAGCAGGGCAAACGTAGCCGACGACCGCCCGTGAAGGCGCCGCCCGGCTGTAACGTCAGGTGCGCCCGGAGGCGCACTGCTGACAGCGTTCTAGTTAGCATGTTTGAGTCACGTTCGTTATCGGAATTAACCAGACAAATCATTCCACGAACTAAGAACGGCCATGCACCACTACCCTTAAATTTGAGAAAGAGCTATCAATCTGTCTTACCTCGATAAGTTTGGACCTGGTAAATTTTCCCGTGTTGAGTCAAATTAAGCCGCAAGCTCCACTTCTTGTGGTGCCCTTCCGTCAATTCCTTTAAGTTTCAACTTTGCAACCATACTTCCCCCGGAACCCGATTTTGGTTTCCCGGAAGCGACTGAGAGCACCGAATAGGGGTAGCGTCTCCCAATTGCTAATTGGCATCGTTTACGGTTAGAACTAGGGCGGTATCTAATCGCCTTCGATCCTCTAACTTTCGTTCTTGATTAAAGAAAGCATCCATGGCAAACGCTTTCGCTTCAGTTGGTCCTACGACGGTCTACGAATTTCACCTCTCGCGCCGTAATACCAATGCCCCCAACTACTTCTGTTAATCATTACCTCTAGGTTTCTGACAAACCAACGAAATCGTATAAACCGAGGTCATATTCCATTATTCCATGCAAGATTATTCTCGGCCAACGCCAACCCCACGGGGGGGCCGGACGCTTTGTCTTAGCCTGCTTTGAGCACTCTAATTTGTTCAAGGTAAATGTGAGTATCTTGAGCACCATGAGGAGCCCGTGCCGGAGTTAACCGGTAGCACGGTACTCGTTCACAGAGTAACGCCCAAGTAC
>NW_026045096.1:22500-37925 GCF_943734845.2 Anopheles funestus | reverse complement strand
AAAAGTACCGACAAGTACCACCATAGAAGCCCGAGTAGAGCGAAATGTGGGCCAAAGTACCGAGTAGTTGCCACAAATGCCCAAATGGATACCAAAATGTGGTACCAAGTACCTAACTGTTGCAAACAAATGCTAGCTTTCTGAGCAAAAGCTGTGGACCAATTTCGTAGAAGAACCGCCTAGGCGAAAAGGCAAAAATCGCCGAAGCTGGCCCGCTCGCAGAGCTCGCGGGCCAGGAGATACTCATAGGGCGCTTTACAAGAGTGGGGAACTTGAGAATTTTTGTGTCCGAGACTTTGGGCAACTACGCGGCCGCCCCCTTAAAGTAAAAGATTTTCTCTGGGTGCCTAAAAATTCGCAATTCCCGCAAAGTCGGGAAGACGTTAAAGTTTTTGCCAAAAAATGGCCATCGATTTAAGGTGATTTTCCAATAAGAAAATTTTTCCTAAGATGAATTTTTTCGAATATTTCCTAAACTAAGCGTCGGAGCACATGGCCGTGAAGGAACTTTTGGTAGCTTTTGGCAAGGGCTATCGGATGAAATAATGCGAAAGGCCATCGGAGCGATATTGGATAAATGCGGGCCCATAAAACGTACCTAAGAAGTGAAAATTGGTACCTTGCACGCAGGATGCAAGAAATGCTTGAGTGTTAACCATCATCGGTACCAAGTACCTAGGTTATATCGAGTGCGTAGATGGAAGTCGGTACCAAAGGGAAACCTTCCTAGGCTAGGTGCACGCAAGTGAGTATGGATCGATCAGTAGAAAGATGGAAGCCATAGGAAACCTTCCTAGGCTAGGTGCACGCAAGTGAGTATGGATCGATCAGTAGAAAGATGGGAAGCCATAGGAAACCTCCTAGGCTAGGTGCACGCAAGTGAGTATGGATCGATCAGTAGAAAGATGGGAAGCCATAGGAAACCTTCCTAGGCTAGGTGCACGCAAGTGAGTATGGATCGATCAGTAGAAAGATGGGAAGCCCAAGGAAACCTTCCTAGGCTAGGTGCACGCAAGTGAGTATGGATCGATCAGTAGAAAGATGGGAAGCCCAAGGAAACCTTCCTAGGCTAGGTGCACGCAAGTGAGTATGGATCGATCAGTAGAAAGATGGGAAGCCATAGGAAACCTTCCTAGGCTAGGTGCACGCAAGTGAGTATGGATCGATCAGTAGAAAGATGGGAAGCCCAAGGAAACCTTCCTAGGCTAGGTGCACGCAAGTGAGTATGGATCGATCAGTAGAAAGATGGGAAGCCATAGGAAACCTTCCTAGGCTAGGTGCACGCAAGTGAGTATGGATCGATCAGTAGAAAGATGGGAAGCCATAGGAAACCTTCCTAGGCTAGGTGCACGCAAGTGAGTATGGATCGATCAGTAGAAAGATGGGAAGCCATAGGAAACCTTCCTAGGCTAGGTGCACGCAAGTGAGTATGGATCGATCAGTAGAAAGATGGGAAGCCATAGGAAACCTTCCTAGGCTAGGTGCACGCAAGTGAGTATGGATCGATCAGTAGAAAGATGGGAAGCCATAGGAAAACCTTCCTAGGCTAGGTGCACGCAAGTGAGTATGGATCGATCAGTAGAAAGATGGGAAGCCCAAGGAAACCTTCCTAGGCTAGGTGCACGCAAGTGAGTATGGATCGATCAGTAGAAAGATGGGAAGCCCAAGGAAAACCTTCCTAGGCTAGGTGCACGCAAGTGAGTATGGATCGATCAGTAGAAAGATGGGAAGCCCAAGGAAACCTTCCTAGGCTAGGTGCACGCAAGTGAGTATGGATCGATCAGTAGAAAGATGGGAAGCCATAGGAAACCTTCCTAGGCTAGGTGCACGCAAGTGAGTATGGATCGATCAGTAGAAAGATGGGAAGCCATAGGAAACCTTCCTAGGCTAGGTGCACGCAAGTGAGTATGGATCGATCAGTAGAAAGATGGGAAGCCATAGGAAACCTTCCTAGGCTAGGTGCACGCAAGTGAGTATGGATCGATCAGTAGAAAGATGGGAAGCCATAGGAAACCTTCCTAGGCTAGGTGCACGCAAGTGAGTATGGATCGATCAGTAGAAAGATGGAAGCCATAGGAAACCTTCCTAGGCTAGGTGCACGCAAGTGAGTATGGATCGATCAGTAGAAAGATGGGAAGCCCAAGGAAACCTTCCTAGGCTAGGTGCACGCAAGTGAGTATGGATCGATCAGTAGAAAGATGGGAAGCCCAAGGAAACCTTCCTAGGCTAGGTGCACGCAAGTGAGTATGGATCGATCAGTAGAAAGATGGGAAGCCCAGGAAACCTTCCTAGGCTAGGTGCACGCAAGTGAGTATGGATCGATCAGTAGAAAGATGGGAAGCCATAGGAAACCTTCCTAGGCTAGGTGCACGCAAGTGAGTATGGATCGATCAGTAGAAAGATTGGAAGCCATAGGAAACCTTCCTAGGCTAGGTGCACGCAAGTGAGTATGGATCGATCAGTAGAAAGATGGGAAGCCATAGGAAACCTTCCTAGGCTAGGTGCACGCAAGTGAGTATGGATCGATCAGTAGAAAGATGGGAAGCCATAGGAAACCTTCCTAGGCTAGGTGCACGCAAGTGAGTATGGATCGATCAGTAGAAAGATGGGAAGCCCAAGGAAACCTTCCTAGGCTAGGTGCACGCAAGTGAGTATGGATCGATCAGTAGAAAGATGGGAAGCCCAAGGAAACCTTCCTAGGCTAGGTGCACGCAAGTGAGTATGGATCGATCAGTAGAAAGATGGGAAGCCATAGGAAACCTTCCTAGGCTAGGTGCACGCAAGTGAGTATGGATCGATCAGTAGAAAGATGGGAAAGCCATAGGAAACCTTCCTAGGCTAGGTGCACGCAAGTGAGTATGGATCGATCAGTAGAAAGATGGGAAGCCCAAGGAAACCTTCCTAGGCTAGGTGCACGCAAGTGAGTATGGATCGATCAGTAGAAAGATGGGAAGCCATAGGAAACCTTCCTAGGCTAGGTGCACGCAAGTGAGTATGGATCGATCAGTAGAAAGATGGGAAGCCATAGGAAACCTTCCTAGGCTAGGTGCACGCAAGTGAGTATGGATCGATCAGTAGAAATGATGGGAAGCCATAGGAAACCTTCCTAGGCTAGGTGCACGCAAGTGAGTATGGATCGATCAGTAGAAAGATGGGAAGCCATAGGAAACCTTCCTAGGCTAGGTGCACGCAAGTGAGTATGGATCGATCAGTAGAAAGATGGGAAGCCCAAGGAAACCTTCCTAGGCTAGGTGCACGCAAGTGAGTATGGATCGATCAGTAGAAAGATGGGAAGCCATAGGAAACCTTCCTAGGCTAGGTGCACGCAAGTGAGTATGGATCGATCAGTAGAAAGATGGGAAGCCCAAGGAAACCTTCCTAGGCTAGGTGCACGCAAGTGAGTATGGATCGATCAGTAGAAAGATGGGAAGCCCAAGGAGTATGGATCGATCAGTAGAAAGATGGGAAGCCCAAGGAAACCTTCCTAGGCTAGGTGCACGCAAGTGAGTATGGATCGATCAGTAGAAAGATGGGAAGCATAGGAAACCTTCCTAGGCTAGGTGCACGCAAGTGAGTATGGATCGATCAGTAGAAAGATGGGAAGCCCAAGGAAACCTTCCTAGCTAGGTGCACGCAAGTGAGTATGGATCGATCAGTAGAAAGATGGGAAGCCCAAGGAAACCCTTCCTAGGCTAGGTGCACGCAAGTGAGTATGGATCGATCAGTAGAAAGATGGGAAGCCCAAGGAAACCTTCCTAGGCTAGGTGCACGCAAGTGAGTATGGATCGATCAGTAGAAAGATGGGAAGCCATAGGAAACCTTCCTAGGCTAGGTGCACGCAAGTGAGTATGGATCGATCAGTAGAAAGATGGGAAGCCATAGGAAACCTTCCTAGGCTAGGTGCACGCAAGTGAGTATGGATCGATCAGTAGAAAGATGGGAAGCCCAAGGAAACCTTCCTAGGCTAGGTGCACGCAAGTGAGTATGGATCGATCAGTAGAAAGATGGGAAGCCCATAGGAAACCTTCCTAGGCTAGGTGCACGCAAGTGAGTATGGATCGATCAGTAGAAAGTGGGAAGCCCAGTACCAAATGCCCTAGTGAAGACCGTAAACGAATATCATGAACCGAGAAGGAGCACCAAATGCCCTAGTGAAGACCGTAAACGAATATCATGAACCGATAAGGAGCACCAAATGCCCTAGTGAAGACCGTAAACGAATATCATGAACCGATAAGGAGCACCAAATGCCCTAGTGAAGACCGTAAACGAATATCATGAACCGAGAAGTAGCAACGAATGCCTGAAAAAGTACCAAGTCCTCGGTATAGAGTAACGAGAGTTAACCGCCCGTGATGTATGCAATGTGGGCAGCCATTGCATGGGTTCTGGACTTGGTTCGCGAATAACTTTTTTGCTAGACATCGGACAAAGTTGACGTGGAAGAACGAAATGTAGCATTTGATGCCACCTATCCAAAACTTTTTCAAGATTGAAGATCCGATCGATACAGCCTGAGTTATAGGCAAAAGTTGGTGCAAAAACGAGCATTTTTAATGGTGAAAAATCGGTACTCCTCGAATAGCTCCTGTTGGAAGCATCGGACCACATGGTCGTGGAGGAACATATTGTAGCGCGCGGTGTCAAGTATCGACACCCAAAACCGCAATGTCCGATGGACGGAAAATGACCAAGTTATAGTGATAACTTGGTCGCACCAAATTCCCGAAGAAGTGCAACGAGAAGGTGAATGCGATGGTTGTTCGTCGAATAGCTCCGGCCACCAGACATGGTAGCGATTAGTGGTGCATGGAAGAAATCTAGCCACAAGTGCCATCTACCCATGGCCAGAAGAAAGTGGTGGCCATATCTTGGATACCGGCGGAGCTATGGTGCAAATATGGGCCAAAAATGGTGCAAGTTGGACCAAAAATCCGACCAAGTGCGCGAGGCGCTTTCGTGAATAGCTCCGGCCACAGACATGGTAGCGATTAGTGGTGCATGGAAGAAATCTAGCCACAAGTGCCATCTACCCATGGCCAGAAGAAAGTGTGGCCATATCTTGGATACCGGCGGAGCTATGGGGCAAATATGGGCCAAAAATGGTGCAAGTTGGACCAAAAATCCGAAAAAGTACCTAGGTAAATGCGATGGTTGTTCGTCGAATAGCTCCGGCCACAGACATGGTAGCGATTAGTGGTGCATGGAAGAAATCTAGCCACAAGTGCCATCTACCCATGGCCAGAAGAAAGTGTGGCCATATCTTGGATACCGGCGGAGCTATGGGGCAAATATGGGCCAAAAATGGTGCAAGTTGGACCAAAAATCCGACCAAGTGCGCGAGGCGCTTTCGTGAATAGCTCCGGCCACAGACATGGTAGCGATTAGTGGTGCATGGAAGAAATCTAGCCACAAGTGCCATCTACCCCATGGCCAGAAGAAAGTGTGGCCATATCTTGGATACCGGCGAGCTATGGGGCAAATATGGGCCAAAAATGGTGCTAGTTGGACCAAAAATCCGACCAAGTGCGCGAGGCGCTTTCGTGAATAGCTCCGGCCACAGACATGGTAGCGATTAGTGGTGCATGGAAGAAATCTAGCACAAGTGCCATCTACCATGGCCAGAAGAAAGTGTGGCCATATCTTGGATACCGGCGGAGCTATGGGGCAAATATGGGCCAAAAATGGTGCAAGTTGGACCAAAAATCCGACCAAGTGCGCGAGGCGCTTTCGTGAATAGCTCCGGCCACAGACATGGTAGCGATTAGTGGTGCATGGAAGAAATCTAGCCACAAGTGGCCATCTACCCATGGCCAGAAGAAAGTGTGGCGCTATCTTGGATACCGGCGGAGCTATGGGGCAAATATGGGCCAAAAATGGTGCAAGTTGGACCAAAAATCCGACCAAGTGCGCGAGGCGCTTTCGTGAATAGCTCCGGCCACAGACATGGTAGCGATTAGTGGTGCATGGAAGAAATCTAGCCACAAGTGCCATCTACCCATGGCCAGAAGAAAGTGTGGCCATATCTTGGATACCGGCGGAGCTATGGTGCAAATATGGGCCAAAAATGGTGCAAGTTGGACCAAAAATCCGACCAAGTGCGCGAGGCGCTTTCGTGATAGCTCCGGCCACAGACATGGTAGCGATTAGTGGTGCATGGAAGAAATCTAGCCACAAGTGCCATCTACCCATGGCCAGAAGAAAGTGTGGCCATATCTTGGATACCGGCGGAGCTATGGGGCAAATATGGGCCAAAAATGGTGCAAGTTGGACCAAAAATCCGAAAAAGTACCTAGGTAAATGCGATGGTTGTTCGTCGAATAGCTCCGGCCACAGACATGGTAGCGATTAGGGGTGCATGGAAGAAATCTAGCCACAAGTGCCATCTACCCATGGCCAGAAGAAAGTGTGGCCATATCTTGGATACCGGCGGAGCTATGGGGCAAATATGGGCCAAAAATGGTGCAAGTTGGACCAAAAATCCGACCAAGTGCGCGAGGCGCTTTCGTGAATAGCTCCGGCCACAGACATGGTAGCGATTAGTGGTGCATGGAAGAAATCTAGCCACAAGTGCCATCTACCCATGGCCAGAAGAAAGTGTGGCCATATCTTGGATACCGGCGGAGCTATGGGGCAAATATGGGCCAAAAATGGTGCTAGTTGGACCAAAAATCCGACCAAGTGCGCGAGGCGCTTTCGTGAATAGCTCCGGCCACAGACATGGTAGCGATTAGTGGTGCATGGAAGAAATCTAGCCACAAGTGCCATCTACCCATGGCCAGAAGAAAGTGTGGCCATATCTTGGATACCGGCGGAGCTATGGGGCAAATATGGGCCAAAAATGGTGCAAGTTGGACCAAAAATCCGACCAAGTGCGCGAGGCGCTTTCGTGAATAGCTCCGGCCACAGACATGGTAGCGATTTGTGGTGCATGGAAGAAATCTAGCCACAAGTGCCATCTACCCATGGCCAGAAGAAAGTGTGGCGCTATCTTGGATACCGGCGGAGCTATGGGCAAATATGGGCCAAAAATGGTGCAAGTTGGACCAAAAATCCGACCAAGTGCGCGAGGCGCTTTCGTGAATAGCTCCGGCCACAGACATGGTAGCGATTAGTGGTGCATGGAAGAAATCTAGCCACAAGTGCCATCTACCCATGGCCAGAAGAAAGTGTGGCCATATCTTGGATACCGGCGGAGCTATGGGCAAATATGGGCCAAAAAATGGTGCTAGTTGGACCAAAAATCCGACCAAGTGCGCGAGGCGCTTTCGTGAATAGCTCCGGCCACAGACATGGTAGCGATTAGTGGTGCATGGAAGAAATCTAGCCACAAGTGCCATCTACCCATGGCCAGAAGAAAGTGTGGCCATATTCTTGGATACCGGCGGAGCTTATGGGGCAAATATGGGCCAAAAATGGTGCAAGTTGGACCAAAAATCCGACCAAGTGCGCGAGGCGCTTTCGTGAATAGCTCCGGCCACAGACATGGTAGCGATTAGTGGTGCATGGAAGAAATCTAGCCACAAGTGCCATCTACCCATGGCCCGAAGAAAGTGTGGCGCTATCTTGGATACCGCGGAGCTATGGGGCAAATACGGGCCAAAAATGGGTAAAATTTGACGGTTCAAAGCCAAGGGTAAATTTTTTTATTCCTCTAATAACTTCTAGCACAGACATTGAATCGGTTGGAGATGAATGGATGAAATGTAGCAAACAGTTGGAACTACCCATAAAATCTTAAAGATTGACGATCCAATGTATAGAACCGGAGTAATGTGCGATACTTGGTGAAAAATCGAGTGAAAAATTAGCTATAAACTGTTTTTTGGCCCATAACTCGAATACTAGACATTCGGAAGGGGGGGGTCGTAGAACGATTTTTTGTTGCCCTATCGATTCCCTATCGAACGAGCAAAAGTTGTTTTTTTTGACCAAAAAGTACCCCCACTCTAGTAAAATTGGCCTGATTTTACTAGTCCCCGTACCCGTACAGGCAAAATGAGCAAAAATGCTCAAGTATGAATGGTTTTTTGGCCCATAACTCGAATACTAGACGTCGCAGGGGGGTGTCGTGGAACAATTTTTGGTCGCCCTTGAAATTATCTATCGATTGACATATACTTGATTTTTGGCCAAAAAGTTCCCTAGACTAGTAAAAATCGCATCATTTTACTAGAGTCGGGTACCCTGGACGAAAAAACCGCTATAATGGTTTTTGGCTAATAACTCGAATACTAGACGTCGCAGGGGGGTGTCGTGAACAATTTTTTGGTAGCCCTTGAAATTATCTATCGAATGACATATACTTGATTTTTGGCCCAAATAAGTTCCCTAGACTAGTAAAAATCGCATCATTTTACTAGAGTCGGGTACCCTGGACGAAAAAACCGCTATAGTTGCGGTTTTTGGCTAATAACTCTAATACTAGACGTCGGAGGGGGGTTGTCGTGGAACAATTTTTGGTAGCCTTTGAAATTATCTATCGAATGACATATACTTGATTTTTGACCAAAAAGTTCCTAGACTAGTAAAAATCGCATCTTTTTACTAGAGTCGGGTACCCTGTACGAAAAACCGCTATAGTTGCGGTTTTTGGCCAATAACTCGAATACTAGACGTCGGAGGGGGGGTGCCGTAGAACAATTTTTTGTAGCCCTTGAAATTACCTTTCGAATGATATATAGTGGTTTTTTGGTCAAACAGTGACCCCGAGACTAGTAACCCTCCATACACAAAACCGCCTAAAAAGTTTTGGTTTTGCAAAATTTTGAAAAGTGCGTCAAAAAATTTTTTTCAAAAAGTACCAAATCGTGATCAGAACTCACTATAGACCATAAAAAGTGAAATCCGATGGTCATTTGCAACACTTGGTCAATCGAGAAAAATTTCACTTTTTTACTAGAGTCGGGTACCCTGAACGAAAAATCGCTCAAGTGATGGTTTTTGGCCAATAACTCGAATACTAGACGTCGGAGGGGGGTGCCGTAGAACAATTTTTTGTAGCCCTTGAAATTACCTATCGAATGATATATAGTGGTTTTTTGGTCAAACAGTGACCCCGAGACTAGTAACCCTCCATACACAAAACCGCCTACAAAAACTTTGTTTTGAAAAATTTTGAAAAGTTCAAAAAAATTTTTTTTTCAAAAACTACTAAAACGTGATAAGAACTTACTATAGACCATGAAAAGTGATATCCGATGATAATTTGCAAAAGTTGGTAACTAGTAAAAAATTTCACTTTTTTACTAGAGTCGGTGCAACGAGAAAAAAAAAGTCCGTGATGGAGAAAAATGGCACGTTTTCCACGCCTGTACGCTTTCGTTTTCTATATAGGGGGTAGGTGAGCCAGAAGCATGAATTTGACTGAGTACGTATCTTTATGAATTGGGCCCTTCTAAATCGATTGAGACTACCCCCAGGACGATCGGACGACTGCTTCTGGCTCAAAATGTGGTTTTTAGATTTTGATCGTCAATTATGAGAGAAAAAATCGATTAGAAGTAAAGATACGAAATGCTTGGTCTAAGTTGGGAAACGACTTCGGATATTTGTTGGACGTTGTCGTAGAAGGTCCGAGGACCAAGGAAAAGTGATTTCCAAGTGGATTTATGCACTATTAGTCGATGGTAAGATGTGAAATTAGTAGAACTTACCATACAGTTTGCGAAGTTGAAGCAATCGGTTGGTGAATATGGTACTGTCTGTCCAATTTGGTGGTTCGGAATGAGTGAAACGATGTTGATGATGGATAGACGTTCCGATTGCCCCCGATCGGGGAACATATAGTGGTCTTTAAGGTCCAAGTACCTATGTTTTGGTAAGCAGAACTGAGAGTTAAAGGATGAAAGTCGGCCATTCCTAATATCATCCTATCGGTGGTTCGCGAGTTGTTTGAGGACCGGAGCAGCTCGCGATGAAACGGTCCTAGGGTATTGGTTATCCATCCAAGGAAGAGTAAATGCGATCCTAGATGTGTGTCGTTGGCCGTTCTACCGGTATCGCCTATCGATGAGATATCGACGGGCATGCCTTACTCGAAAGTTGAATTCTAGGATCGATGGTCAAACAGACCTATGAGCGATAAACCAAACTGAACACGTATTGATGTCGGCTTTTCCTATCATTTGATGCCGCAGGTTGTTTAGGGACCGGAGCAACTTGCGGCCGAGACGGTCCCCGGGGGTTTCTTTCTCCAAGGAGTGGAAACTATTAAGCAAGAGTTGTAGCAAGATACGATCCTCTGATGTGTCGTTGGCCGTTCATGCGGTATCGCCTGTCGATGAGATATCGATGGGCATGCCTTACTCTACCGACCTTCTAATTGAGAGTATTAATCAGGGATCGATGGTCAAACAAGACCAATGAGCGATAAACCAAACTGAACACGTATTGATGTCGGCATTTCCTATCATTTGTCGCAGGTTGTTTAGGGACCGGAGCAGCTTGCGACCGAGACGGTCCCCGGGGGTTTCTTTCTCCAAGGAGAAGAAACGATTAAGCAAAAGTTGTAGCAAGATACGATCCTCTGATGTGTCGTTGGCCGTTCAAGCGGTATCGCCTGTCGATGAGATATCGATGGGCATGCCTTACTCTCCCGACTGGATTACTGAGAGTTTAATCAGGGATCGATGGTCAAACAGACCAATGAGCGATAAACCAAACTGAACACATATTGATGTCGGCATTTCCTATCATTTGTCGCAGGTTGTTTAGGGACCGGAGCAGCTTGCGACCGAGACGGTCCCCGGGGGTTTCTTTCTCTAAGGAGTGGAAACGATTAAGCAAAAGTCGTAGCAATAATCGATCACCTGATGTGTCGTTGGCCGTTCTTGCGGTATCGCCTGTCGATGAGATATCGATGGGCATGCCTTACTCTCCTGACTGTTTAATTGAGAGTTATAATCAGGGATCGATGGTCAAAAAGACCTATGAGCGATAAACCAAACTGAACACGTATTGATGTCGGCATTTCCTATCATTTGTCGCAGGTTGTTTGGGGACCGGAGCAGCTTGCGACCGAGACGGTCCCTTCCCGAAAGATGGTGAACCGAGTCGTCTGGCGTAAAAACCGGACGACTCGAAAGGGCTTGACCCTTTCAAGTGAGCGATAATCACATTCTACGCTCAGTTCGACAGCTACAAGGCAATCACTCGCTATGTTCAGAGCTAATACATGCAACATGCCGGCATTGTTTCCACCGACGCATGGATTCAAGACTGGTGCACTTATTAGTTAAACCGTTCGCCTCCGGGTGTTTCGAGTTCAAGTCTGGATGAGGATTGATCTTGCTGGTAATAGCTTGAGCCCCTGAATAAGGGGTCGAAGCGTACATCTTGAGACCATGTACAACATATTACCAAATCGGCACCATGGGTTCGGGTGCAAGTGATGTAACCGTGAAAGATGTTGAGCAGCCCAACATCGGTTTACACACGCATAATAGGAAGGCAGCGCTGTCGACTGGTCAGTCGTGTAAGAAGTGTGCATTATCGATCACAAATATATTGGTGATCTGTAGGTTGCGCATACACCATGCCCGGTGTAAAGTGCCGTGGTCCCCCCCGGGGGGCTGCATCAAACCGTTCGCCACGCGAACTACCCAATGGAACGAACTCGATGCATTTAATAAGAAGAAGAGATGATAATGAAACACGGTCGATTAAAGAGTTGAAAACGTTGAAATACCTATAAGCAAGTCTTAAGTTGGTGGTGACCGTTACGCCCCAACAAATTGGTGCCTTACCCTACACCAAAGAGCCATTCAACATGGTTCAAGTGAGCGATAATCACGCTCTACGCTCAGTATGACAGCTGCAAGGCAATCACTCGCTAAGTTCAGAGCTAATACATGCAACACGCCGGCATTGTTTCCACCGACGCATGGATTCAAGACTGGTGCACTTATTAGTTAAACCGTTCGCCTGCGGGTGTTTCGAGTTCAAGTCTGGATGAGGATTGTTCTTGCTGGTAATAGCTTGAGCCCCTGAATAAGGGGCCGAAGCGTACATCTTGAGAGTAAATGTACAACATATTACCAAATCGGCACCGTGGGTTCTGGTGCAAGTGATGTAACCATGAAAGATGTTGAGCAGCCCAACATCGGTTTACACACGCATAAGGGGTTTATTGTTATCTGTAGGTTGCGCATACACCATACCCGGTGTAAAGTGCCGTGGTCCCCCAGGGGGCTGCATCAAAACGTTCGCCATGCGAACTACCCAATGGAACGAACTCGATGTATTGAAAGAGATGAACAATTAATAGCGAGAATAGGGGCCCGGAAGCAATTCCGCGGCCCTACGGTCGATTCAAGAGTTGAAACGTTGTACAATCGTGGATAGCACCTAGTGCTAATATGGTGAGAGATAATGTGTGAGGAAATTTAGTTTCCTAAAGTTTAGTTAGTGGTTTCCGTTGTGCCCTAACAAACTTAAAGTTGGTGGTGACCGTTACACCCCAACAAATTGGTGCCTTACCCAACACCAAAGAGCCATTCCATATGGTTCTAGAGAGAGAGAGTTGTGTGGAAATTTATTTCCCACTAAGCGAGTGTGTGTCTGTAGTGGAACGAATTCTGGTTGATCCTACCAGTAATATACGCTTGTCTCAAAGGTTAAGCCATGCATGTCTAAGTACAAACATAAATGAATGTGAAACCGCATAAGGCTCAGTATAACAGCTATAATTCACAAGATCATCCTACCACTAGTTACTTGGATAACTGTGGAAAATCCAGAGCTAATACATGCAACATGCCGGGACTGTTGCCCTCGCGGGTAGCTGAACTGGTGCACTTATTAGTTAAACCAATCGCCTCCGGGCGGCTTGAGTTGAAGTCTGGATAAGGACGCAGATCGTATGGTCGCTTGTCGACTGACGACAGATCTTTCAAATGTCTGCCCTATCAACTATTGATGGTAGTGTAGAGGACTACCATGGTTGCGACGGGTAACGGGGAATCAGGGTTCGATTCCGGAGAGGGAGCCTGAGAAATGGCTACCACATCCAAGGAAGGCAGCAGGCGCGTAAATTACCCAATCCCAGTACGGGGAGGTAGTGACGAGAAATAACAATATGGACCTCTCTAACGATGGTCCATAATTGGAATGAGTTGAGTATAAATCCTTCAACAAGGATCAAGTGGAGGGCAAGTCTGGTGCCAGCAGCCGCGGTAATTCCAGCTCCACTAGCGTATATTAAAGTTGTTGCGGTTAAAACGTTCGAAGTTGATTGCCCGTCCAGACACGTGACCGCCACGGGCGCCCGGTTACACGCCGGGGCCGTTCGTGCGCGCGCTCACGGCTGCGACTCACAATGGTGTACTTGGGCGTTACTCTGTGAACGAGTACCGTGCTACCGGTTAACTCCGGCACGGGCTCCTCATGGTGCTCAAGATACTCACATTTACCTTGAACAAATTAGAGTGCTCAAAGCAGGCTAAGACAAAGCGTCCGGCCCCCCCGTGGGGTTGGCGTTGGCCGAGAATAATCTTGCATGGAATAATGGAATATGACCTCGGTTTATACGATTTCGTTGGTTTGTCAGAAACCTAGAGGTAATGATTAACAGAAGTAGTTGGGGGCATTGGTATTACGGCGCGAGAGGTGAAATTCGTAGACCGTCGTAGGACCAACTGAAGCGAAAGCGTTTGCCATGGATGCTTTCTTTAATCAAGAACGAAAGTTAGAGGATCGAAGGCGATTAGATACCGCCGTAGTTCTAACCGTAAACGATGCCAATTAGCAATTGGGAGACGCTACCCCTATTCGGTGCTCTCAGTCGCTTCCGGGAAACCAAAATCGGGTTCCGGGGGAAGTATGGTTGCAAAGTTGAAACTTAAAGGAATTGACGGAAGGGCACCACAAGAAGTGGAGCTTGCGGCTTAATTTGACTCAACACGGGAAAATTTACCAGGTCCAAACTTATCGAGGTAAGACAGATTGATAGCTCTTTCTCAAATTTAAGGGTAGTGGTGCATGGCCGTTCTTAGTTCGTGGAATGATTTGTCTGGTTAATTCCGATAACGAACGTGACTCAAACATGCTAACTAGAACGCTGTCAGCAGTGCGCCTCCGGGCGCACCTGACGTTACAGCCGGGCGGCGCCTTCACGGGCGGTCGTCGGCTACGTTTGCCCTGCTTAGCGGGACAACTTGTGTTTAGCAAGCTGAGAATGAGCGATAACAGGTCCGTGATGCCCTTAGATGTTCTGGGCTGCACGCGTGCTACAATGTGGGTCGCAGCGTGTTCTCGCCAATAGGCGCCCCCATTCCGAGAGGAACGGGAAATCACTAAAATGCCCATCTAGTCGGGATTGGGGACTGCAACGGTCCCCATGAACCTGGAATTTCTAGTAAGCACTAGTCATTAGCTAGTGCTGATTACGTCCCTGCCCTTTGTACACACCGCCCGTCGCTACTACCGATGGATTATTTAGTGAGGTTTCTGGAGGCTTACCTTCCGCGGTTCCTTCGTGAGCTGCAGCTGGCATGGCTGAAGTTGACCGAACTTGATGATTTAGAGGAAGTAAAAGTCGTAACAAGGTTTCCGTAGGTGAACCTGCGGAAGGATCATTACTGATGATCGTCCGCGAGTGACCAACCATGGGCTGCCTTCGGTGTAGCTCGGTCGCTCGCTTGCTATGTGTCAGAATTTGTTGAAAGCCAACTCGTTCGTTGTACACTTTGATGGGTGACCATCACTGTGTCCCCGTGCCGAGCTAGATCTCCCCTAGCCGTAAGGCACTTGAACGCCCCTTCGACGACGAGTTGCATGTGTGTGGTATGTGTCAGAATCTGGTGAAGCTTTCTGCATGTGATGTGCCTTGTGTGGATCCGTGGCCATTGCATTGTGTCTGGTGCTTAGATACCCAGACACTTAGAACGCTTGCGCGGAAAGCAAACTCGATCGTTGTACACTTTGATGGGTGACCATCACTGTGTCTCCGTGCCGTGCTAGATCCCCCCTAGCCGTAAGGCACTTTGAACGCCCCTTCGACGACGAGTTACAAGAGTGTGGTATGTGTCAGAATCTGGTGAAGCTTTCTGCATGTGATGTGCCTTGTGTGGATCCGTGGCCATTGCATTGTGTCTGGTGTGTAGGTACCCAGACACTTAGAACGCTTGCGCGGAAAGCAAACTCGATCGTTGTACACTTTGATGGGCAACCATCACTGTGTCTCCGTGCCGTGCTAGATCTCCCCTAGCCGTAAGGCACTTTGAACGCCCCTTCGACGACGAGTTACAAGAGTGTGGTATGTGTCATAATCTGGTGAAGCTTTCTGCATGTGATGTGCCTTGTGTGGATCCGTGGCCATTGCATTGTGTCTGGTGTGTAGGTACCCAGACACTTAAGCAAACTCGATCGTTGTACACTGTGATGGGCGAGCATCACTGTGTCTCCGTGCCGTGTAAGAGCTCCCC